>NW_006922208.1:1048259-1052290 GCF_000298275.1 Orycteropus afer afer
AAAAAAAAATGCATTGACCCATGTCACTTTAGTTTTGTGTATTTCACTGTACATAAATTATATTTTGATAAAATGCATTTAAATAAGAAAAGAAAAACAACATAATACATCACAAAACTCAAATAAAGGAAAAGAACCACATGTTTATATCAATAGAAACAGAAAAGGCGTTTGATAAAATCCAACATCCATTCCTGATAAAAACTCTCAGCAAAATAGGAATAGAAGGGAAATTTGTCAAGATAATATGAGACATATATAAAAAATGAAAAGCCAACTTTATCCTCAATGGAGAGAGACTGAAAACACACCCCTTGTGAAAGGGAACCAGACAAGGATGCTCTCTATCACCACTTCTATTCAACATTGTATTTGAAGTTGTAGCCAAGGCAAAAAGACAAGACAGGGAAATAAATGACATCCAAATGGGTAAGAAAGAAGTAAAATTATCCTTATTTGCAGATAATATTGTCCTATACATAGAAAACAGAAGAGATTCCACAAGAAAACTATTGGAACTAATTGAAAGATTTAACATAGTGACAAGACACAAGATCAACATACAAAAATCATTAAGATTCCTCTACATCAGAAAAGAGATGCATGAACAAGAAATAAGGTCATCAATACCATTTACATCTACCAAAAAGATAAAATACTTAGTAATAAATCTTAACAGGTACACAAAGACATATACAGAGAACATTACATAATATTACTTCAAAAAAACTATAAAAGATGTACAAAGCACATTTACATGTACAGTGTACATGTACACATACATTTCTTACAAAAGAAAAACATACCATGCTCTTGGACAGGAAGACTGAACATTGTGAAAATGTCAATACTATCCACACAAATTTATACATTCAATGCAATTTCAATCCAGACTCAATCAACATTTTTTTGAGGAAAAACCAATAATTAATTTTATATGGAAGAGCTCTGGTGGCTTTTCTTGTTTTTTTTTTTGTTTGTTTGTTTGTTTGTTTGTTAATTTTATATGGAAAGGAAAAAAGTCTTTGAATAAACAAAGCATTACTCAAGAAGAAGAAAGTAAAAGGTCTCATATTCATGGACCTTAAAATTTACTCTGCAGCCACAGTAGTTAAGATAATCTGGTATTTATATAACAGACTAATACACCACTGGAACAGACTTGAGAACCCAGGAATAGAACCATCCACCCACAGTCAGCTGATCTTGGACATAGGAACAAAATCCATTCAGTGGGAAAGAGATGGTCTCTTTGACAAATGATGCTGGCAAAACTGGATACCATTAGCAGAAAAATGAAACAAGATCCATACTCCACACCATACACAAAAACTAACTCAAGATGGATCAAAGGCTTAAATATGAAACCTAAAACTGTGAAGTTCATCAAAGAAAAATTAAAGCAAAATTAGGGGCCTTAATTTATGTCAAAAATAGACCATCAAACATAAACTGAAATGCACTAGCTGCAAAAGAGAAACTAGATGACTGGACTGAGACCTGTTAAATATTAAAGTCTTATGTGTATTGAAAGACTTCTCCAAAAGAATAGAAAAACAACCTACGGGGGGGTGGGCGGGAGACAGGAATTGGCTACAACATATCCAACAAGAGACTTATCTCTAATATATATAGAAAACAACAACACTTCAACATCAGAAAGAGAAAAAAATCTAATTAAAAAATGGGCAGAATACATAAAGAGACACACTTCACTAAAGAAGATATTTAGGTAGCCAACAAACACATGAAGAAATGTTTTTGAGCAAAAGGATAACCTCTATTGCCACTTCTATTCAACGTTGTATTGGAAGTCCTAGCCAGGGCAATAAGACAAGAAAGGGAAATCAAAGACATCCAATTTGTTAAGGAAAAAGTAAAATTATACCTATTTGCAGATGATATAATCCTATACATAGAAAATGCAAAACCTTCAGCAAGAAAACTACTGGAACTTATTGAAAGATTTAATATAGTGGCAGGATAAAAGATCAACATCCAATTATCAGTTGGATTCCTCTACATCAACAAAGACATCTCTGAAAAGGAAATAACAAAATCAATGCTATTTACAATAACTACCAAAAAGATAAAATATTGGGGAATAGATCTTACAAAGAACACAAAATACATATACAAAGAAAACTACAAAACACTACTTCAAGAAACTATAAGATATCTACATAAATGAACATACCATACTCATGGATAGGAAGATTGAACATTGTGAAAATGTCAATATTATCCAAACCAATCTATACATTCAATGCAGTCCCAATCCAGATCCCATCAATATAGTTTAAAGACAGAGAACATATCACTAATTTTACATAGAAAGGAAAGAGACCTCAGATAAGCAAAATATTACTGAAGAAGAACAAAGCAGGAGATCTCACACTCTCAGATATCAAAAAGTATCCTACAACTACAGTTGTCAAAACAGCCTGATATTGGTACAATAACAGGCACATAGACCACTGGAACAGAATTGAGAACCAAGAAATAGATCCATCAACCAATGATCAGTTGATCTTTGACCAAGGGCTACAATCCATTAAATGGGGAAGAGATGGTCTCTTTAAGAAATGATACTGGCAAAACTGGATATCCATTTGCAGAAAAATAGAACAAGATCCATGCTTCACACTATACACAAAAACAAACTCCAGATGGATCAAAGATTTAAATTTGAAATCTTAACCAATAAAGTTCATCAAAGAAAAAATAGGAGCAAACTAATTTTTGGCATAAATAGACTATCAAACATAGCCCAAGATGCACAAACAGCAGAATATAAATTATATGATAAGAACCTTCTGGAAATTAAATTCTCATGGGCATCAAAAGACTTTCCCAAAAGAGTAAAAGGAGAACCTGTAGAATAGGGGGAAAAAAAATCAGTAATGACATATTAGACAAAGGTCTTATCTCTAAAATTCTTAGAAAACTCCAACACCTCAACATCAGAAAGACAAACAAATCAATTAGAAAATGGGCAGAGACGTGAACAGACCCTGCACCAAAGAAGATATTCAGGCAGCCAACAAACACATGAAGAAATGTTTGTGATCATCAGCCATTAAACAAAAACAAACAAACTCACTGCCTTTGAGTCAATTTTGACTCATAGCAACCCCTCTTTGGTTTTTCTAGGCAGTATCACTATGGAAGTAGAGATACCTTCTCACTCCAGCATTAATAGCAAAGTTCAACAAGACAGAAAAAAACACACTCTGGCAAGGATGTGGAGAGATTGGCAATTCCATACACTGCTGCTGGGACTGTACAATTATGTGGAATCGATATGGCATTCCTTAAAAAGATGGAAATGGAAATACCATTTGACCTAGAAATCCCATTACTGGTATATATCTTAAAGAAGTGAGAGACCAGAGAAGAAGAGACACATGCACACCCATGTTCACTGCAGCACTATTCACAATAGCAAAGAAATAGGCACAACTTAAGTGCCCATCAATTGAGGAAAGGATAAACAAGCTGTTATACATACACACAATGGAATACTATGCACCCATGAAAAAGAAAGTGGAATCCACAAAATACCAAATATTGTAGATGAACTTGGAGGACATTATTCTGAGTGAAATAAGTCAAACACTGAAGTACAAATATTGTATTAGTCCACTATCATAAAAAGTCAAAGAAAGGTTTATAAATAAAATGAGACTTTCTTTGTTGCTTGCCAGGGAAGGGAAGGGAAAGAGGAAAAATTTCTAAATAAGTTGGGGAAAAAAAATTATATATGTATAAGTGTATATACACACACACACACATTATGTATGTATACACACAGATATACACACACATATACCAAAGATTAAAGATTATTAGTGGTTACCAGGGGTAGGAGGGAAAGGGAAAAGGAAGCTTTTGTTTGGGGAGAATTGAGTTTATTGAGTTTATGCTAATAGGTGGTGGGATATTTTGCAATAAAGATAGCAATAATCGTCACACAACATGAAAAATGTAATCAATATCCCTGAGCTGTAAAAGTGGAAGCTGTTATGTTG
>NW_006922208.1:1053359-1056391 GCF_000298275.1 Orycteropus afer afer
TAAGTTAATCACAAAAGGACAAATATTGTAAAAAGTCAAGGAAAGGTATACATATGGAAGGAAACTTTGTTGGTTACCAGAAATGGGAGAGGAAGAAGGGGATGTAAAGTTGCTAAACTATTAAGAGACAACTATTGATTTGGGTGAAGAGAAAGGCAATATACCAAAAGTGAGTTACCAACACAATAACATTAAGAAAAAGGAAGACCCAGAGAGGTGCACAAGAGGTACAGATAACAAAGACACACGCTCTTACACATACAATACTGCATTATCAGTAATAAGAAACATTAATATATAGGTAGATACAAAGGTAGACAGGCTGAATGATCAGGTGTGCCTAGGCACAAGGGATATACCAATGATCATATACAAGTTAGGTAGATAATATTTCTACATATGTATATGTATATGCTATAATAATGTCAATATAAATAGATTAACAGGGGGGCAAAGTTATAACTTCTTAGCCTCAGCCAACCATCCTGAGCTAGTGAGTTGCTGGGCCTGTTGGCTCAGGACCATGGGAGCAGGGAGCATTAAGCTCAATTAGCATAAGATACTACCCAAAAACATGATATATCGTACTTTCATGAGTAGTGACTAGGGTCTTAAGAGCTGACAAGCGACCATCTAGATGCAACAATTGATTTTGCCTTGTCTCAATTAAAGAAGAATGAAGAAAATCAAAGACTCATGGAAACAATTAGTCTAAAGAACTAGTGGACCACATGAATTTCAGCCTATGTGACCATGAGACCAGAAGAACTAGATGGTGCCTGGCTACAATTGTCAAACACTTGGAAAGGGATCAATGCAGGAGATCCTGGATAGAGTGGGAGAAAAATATGGAACAAAACTCAAAATCATAAAAAACAAAACAAACAAACAAAAACAGGCTTATTATCTTACAGATATTAGTGAAACCCCTGAGACTATGATCCATTGTCACTTATCAGGACTGGCATTTAACTCACTCCCATGGCTTCCAACCAATCATTACACAGGTATAGAAAGTGAACATTTACACCAAGCAGGTACACTCCTTAGAAAAAACAATCATGGGAGATCAGAAGGGCAGCATTTGCACAAGGAGATATCTCAGAGGGCAGGAATGCATAGGAAAGGACATAGAGAAAAGGTAACCACAAGAAGGAAGTGGGAAGGGAGCTATTACATTACAGGAGTTGCAGTCAATGTCCTGAAACAAAATGTGTGTAAGCTGCTGCAAGGAAAAGGAATTTGCTTTGTAAACTTTCATCCAAGTCACAATAATAATAATAAACCCTATGGAGAAGTTCTATTCTGCACACATAGTGTTGCCATGAGTCAGAATCAACTTAAAGGAAACTAACAAGAATAGCAACACTATGTACTAGGCATGATATGAATCACTATCTCTAATATTGAACAAGATAAATGTGAGCTATTTATAACTTTGTAAAGTCTTTACATAGATAAGATAGAATGAAAAATATAAATACAACAAAAAATTATCTCAATATTTACATTTTAAGGATGTAAATTTATTTGGCAATTACTCCAATCTTGTAATATCTCTTTCATTGTTGTCTTATGTATGATTTAAATTAATTATTTTATAATTTAAATGTCATATCCCCCTAATCAGATCATATGCCCTTTGAGAATGGTAACTCATATGTTTCTGTACACTCTGCAACATTCAGAATAATTCATTTATTCAGCAGTTCTTTAGAAAACATGGATTAAAAATAAATAAATAAAAGAATAAACTTGAAACAAGTAAGAATATTTCCCTTTCCTATAATACCACAACACCTCCTTGTACCCTAAATGATGTTGTTTCTTAACCTCTATGAAAAATACCTAGATGAGAACAGTTTGTTGGGCAAAATATATTCATATGCACTTCTCTTTGTCCATGGCTAGGAGGTTATCAAAACAACTACTGGTCTTGGTTGCTATTATATTTGTCTGTATCTTGTTTCTGTATTCATGTTTTTAAATCAGAACATGCTACACAAAGTGACCAGAGTGATATTTAAAAGTATATGATCAGAGCATTACTCTCCTCTGTTTAACAGAGTTCAAATTTAACTAGAATGAAATCTACCTTTTAACTGTATAAACAGATGGCCCTGCATAGTTCTTCACAACCATTTTAATCTCTCTTATGTATCAAATACACTGTTCTTTCTCATATAATTCTTTCTACTTGAGTGTCTCCCCTCTCACTACTGGAACCCCCTCACTCTTTAGATTGTAAAGGCAATATCACTTTTTCAGTTCCTGTGTGGCTTACATGATTGAAGTTTTTTGTTTCTTTGTTTGTTTGTTTACCTGTGTTTTATTGACTGTGATAGCATTCAACTGTGTGGATCATAAGAAATTATGGATAACATTGTGAAGAATGGGAATTCCAAAACACTTAATTGTGTTTATGAGGAATCTGTACATAGACCAAGAGGCTGTCTTTCGAATCAAAGATGGGGATACTGTATGGTTTAAAATCAGGAAGGGTGTGCATCAGGGTTGTTATCTTTTACCATATTTATTCAATCTGTATGCTGAGCATATGTTCCAGGAAGCTGAATGCAATGAATGAAGAACAAAACATCAGGATTGGAGGAAGAATCTTTAACAACCTGTGATATGCAGATGACAGAACTATGGTTGCTGAAAGTGAAGATGACTTGAAGCACCTACTGATGAAGATTATCTATGATATGGATTACACCTCAACATAAAGAAAATGAAAATCCTCACAACTAGACCAATAAGCAGCATCAAGATAAATGGAGACAATATTGAAGTTGTCAGGGATTTCATTTTACTTGGATCCACAATCAACACTCATGGAAGCAGCAATCAAGAAATCAGATGTCATATTGCACTGGGAAAATCTGCTGCAAAAGACCTCCTTAAAGTATTAAGGAGTAAAGATGTCCCTTTGAAAACTAAACAGCACCTATCTCAAGCCATTATGTTCTCTTTTTAAAATTTTTATTATTTATTTATCTATTTATTTATTTATTCAGTTATTTATTTAT
>NW_006922208.1:1057866-1058518 GCF_000298275.1 Orycteropus afer afer
TGTGATTGACTTATTTCACTCAGCATAATGTCCTCCAAGTTCATCCACATTAGGTGGTATTTTGCAGATTTTACATTATTCTTTAGCATTGCAAAGTATTCCATTGTGTGCATGTACCATAGTTGGTTATCCATTCCTCAGTTGATGGACACCTAGATTGTTTCCATCTTTTGGCTATTGTAAATAGTCAACTCCCTTAAGTTCCTCAACATCCAGAAGTTCTGCAACCACATAGTCTCCTCCCTCTTCTTGTTTGTAGTCATCCCACCTGCCAACTGATGTCCCTGGTGCCCTGTTACAATCTTGTAAGCTCATTTTACTTTGGATATGTACATAGCTGTAATCTCTGGGCCATGCCATCCTGTGTATTAATGGTTGGTTGTTATTTGCTATTTTGTTTCTCTGTTCAAAGGACTTCCTTTAGCATCTCTTGTAAGGTTGGTCTGCTTTTAACAAATTCCATTAGTTTCTGCTTATCTGGAAATCCCCTGATTTCACCATCATATTTGAGGGACAATTTTGCCGGGTATATAATTCTTGGTCGAAATTATTTTCCTCTTTCAGGGTTTTACATATACTATCCCGTTGCCTTCTTGCTTGCATGGTTTCTGCTGAGAAATCAGAGCTTATTCTTACTGGCTGTCCTTTGTAG
>NW_006922208.1:1059502-1065133 GCF_000298275.1 Orycteropus afer afer
ATTACTGAAAAATAGCCCTGAAATGTTATCTGATATAGTGCCAGAGGATGAATACCTTAGGTCAGAAGTCACTCAAAATATGACTAGCAAAGAGCTGCCTCTTCAGAATACAATCAACCTTAATGATGTATATAGAGTAAAGCTTTTAGGACCTCCTTTTGCTGATGTGGCACAACTCAAGATAAGAAGAAACAGCTGCAAACATCCATTAATAACGGAACATGGAATGTATGAAGTATGAATCTAGGCAAATTGGAAGTTGTCAAAAATGAAACGGAACACATAAAGATTGGTATCCTAGGCATTAATGAGCTGAAATGCTCATTAATGTTTTTGATGATTTTGAATCAGACAACCATATGATCTACCATGTTGGGAATAACAAATTGAAGACTAATGGTGTGGCTTTCATCATCACAAAGAATGTTTCAAGATGTATCCTGAATTTCAACACTGTCAGTAACAGGATAATATCCATATGCTTAAGAGGAAGATCATTTAATACTACTATTATTCAAATTTACACAACCACCACCAAAGCCTAAGATGAGGAAATTCAAGAATTTTACCAACTTCTGTAGTCTGAAATTGACTGAACATGCAATCAAGATGTGCTAATTATCACTGGTGATTGGAATGCAAAAGTTAGAAACAAAGAAGAATCACTGGTAGTTGGAAAATTTGGCCTTGGTGACAGAGATAGCATGATAGAATTTTGCAAGACCAATGACTTATTCATTGCAAATACCTTTTTTCAACAATACAAATGGTGGCTATACATGTGCACTTCACCAGATGGAGTACACAGAAATTAGATTGACTATATCTGTAGCAAGAGGCAATGGAGAAGCTCAATATCTTTAGCCAAAACAAGGCCAGGAGCTGATTATGGAACACACAATCAACTACTCAGGTTCAAGTTCAAGTTGAAGCTGAAGACAATTCAAACAAGTCCATGAGAGCCAAAATATGACCTTGATTATATCCCCCCAGAATTTAGAGACCATCTAAAGAATAGAATTGAGGCATTGAACATCAATGATCGAAAACCAGAATAATTGTGGGATGATATCAAGAACATCATCCATGAAGAAAGCAAAAAGTAATTAAAAAGACAAGAAAGGAAGAAAAGATGAAAGTGGATGTCAGAGGGGACTCTGAAACTTGCCCTTGAGTGGAGAATAACTAAAGCAAATGGGATAATCAACAGGATAAAAGAGCTGAACAGAAGAGTTCAAAGAGCAGCCCAAGAAAATGAAGTCAATTATTATAATGAAATGTGCTAGAGTTAGAAAACCAAAAGGGAAGAACAGGCTCATAATTTCTAAAACTGAAAGAAATGAGGAAAATAAATAAGCCTTGTGTTGCAGTATTGAAAGATTCCATGGGCAATATGTTGAATGATGCACACAATCATATGTCTTTGCATAGTCAATAAACATTCAAAGAAGATGGCTGGAACACACAGAGTCACTATACCAAAAATAATTGGTAGATGATCATTCATTTCAGGAGGTGGCATATGATCAGAACCAATGGTTTTGAAGAAAGAAGTCAAAGGTGCACTAAAGGAAATGGTGAAAACAAGGCTCCGGGAATTGACGTAATACCCATTGAGATGTTTCAACAAACAGATGCCATGCTGGAGGCACTCACTTGGCTACCCCAAGAGATTTGGAAGACAGCTACCTGACCAACTGACTGGAAGAGATCCATATTTGTACTCATTCCAAAGAAAGGTGATTCCACAGAATGTTGAAATTATTGAACAACATCATTGATATCACACACAAATAAAATCTTACTGAAGACAATTCAAAAACAGTTGCAGCAGCATATTGACAGAGAACTTCCAGAAAGGCAAACTGTATTCAGAAGGGGATATAGAATGAGAGATATCATAGCTGATGTCAGATGGATCCTGGCTCAAAACAAAGAATACCAGGAAAATGCTTACTCATGTTTTATTGACTATGCAAAGGCATATGATTGTGTGGATCATGAAAATTTATAGATAGTATTGAGAAGAATGATAATTACAGAACATTTGACTGTACTCATAAGGAATCTGTACACCCACCAGGAGGCTGTTGTTCAAACAGAACAAGGGAATACTGCATGGTTTAAAATCAGGAAGGGAGTGTGCCAGGGTTGTATCCTTTCACCATATTTATTCAATCTATATGCTGAACAAATAATCTGAAAAGCTGGATTATATGAAGAAAATCATGGCATTAGGATTGGAGGAAGGGTTATTAACAACCTGCAAAATGCAGATGACACAACTTTGCTTGCTGATAGTGAGGATGAGTTAGAGTACTTATGAAGAAGATTAAAGACTATAGTCTGCAGTATGGATTACGCCTCAATATAAAGAAAATAAAAATCCTTACAACTGCACCAATAAGCAGCATCATGTTAGATGGACAAAAGTTTGATGTTGTCAAAGACTTAATATTACTTAGTTCTACAATCACTACCAATGGAGACAGTAGTCAAGATATCAAAAGACGTATTGTATTGGGCAAATCTGCTCCAAAAGACCTCTTTGAAGTACTGAAGAGCAATGATATTTCCTTGAAGACTAAGATGTGCCTAGCCCAAGCCATGATATTTTCAATCACCTCATATGCATATGAGAGCTGGGCAATGAATAAGGAAGATATAAGAAGAGTTGATGCTTTTGAATTGTGATGTTGAAGAATGTTGAAAGTACTGTGGGCTGCCAAAAGAACTAACGAATCTGTCCTGGAAGAAGTGCAGCCAGAATGCTCCTTGGAAGGAAGGATGACCAGATATTGTCTCACCTACTTTGGTCATATTGTCTGAAAGGACCATTGTCTGGAGACAGATATCATGCTTGGTAAAGTGGAGGGTCAAAAAAAGAGGGGAAGGCTCTCAGCAAGATGGATTGACATAGTGGCTTCAGCGATGAGTTCAGGTATAGCAGGGATCATAAGGCTGAAACAGGACTGGACATTGTTTCATTCTGTTGTGCAGAGGGTCACTATGAGTCAAAGACAACTTGGCTGTACATAACAACAACAACAGCAACATATGATTGGAAACACTACACAGCTAATAACCTAGTAAGAATCTTTCTGAACATTTTCCTCAAATATTCTATTTAAATCCATTTTTTAAAAATAAAATGAATAGAGTTAAATTCTAATATTATTTTAATGAGAAACCTACATGGTTTCTATCGACTGGAATTTCTATAGCATGTAAACTTTTTCTGACTCCTTAGCTTATAGCATTAACTGTGCATAATATTATTTTCCTTTTGATCTTTACAACTATATTAGATTGAAAAGCATACATTCGTAAGGTAACCAAAAAAAATGTAATGTTTCTTAGCCTCTTTGATGTCACAGTGTGTTGGGATGGAAAAGCACAATGATCCCTTCAGACTTATTTATATTTAATTGCTATATATTTTTTAATATTATTAAAAATCAGGATTTGTGACTACAAAGAACCTATTCAAGTTTTATGTACTATTCTTCCTACTTCAGTCATAATTTCAAGAAAAGCAGAAGTGAAAAGAAATACAAAATATTTTATGAAGGTAATTCTTCAAATAAAATTGCCTAACATAGCCATATTAAAATAATCAGCACTGCTTGTTGTGCTTTTTAATAACTTCCAGGGCTAACTGGAAGTTCTTGTAACCTTATGCCAGCTATATGTTGGATGGCTCTTTATTCTTTTGTTATCCAAAAATCCATGTAGACCCTTCAGTTTGAACTTCAAGTTCCCTATGTCCAAATACCATCTTAAGTACCAGTAAAGACTCATTTGGCACTGTAGAATCTACTTTAGCTTATTTATGCTATTAAGGTAGAATAGGTTTAAACAAAAAAATTCAAAAGGAGGTAGAAAGTAAATCAGAAGATATTTTAATTGGTAATTGTGTAAGAAATATTGAAAAATTTTATGTAATTTGGATACCAGGGATCCCAATAAAATTCTTAATTTTTGTAATTCCCCTTTTGTTTTAGGAATATCTGAAAAATGCAACCATAATAAGATGGAAATAACACCTTAGAATATTAGAGTATTTTATTTATATCAGGACAACAAGACAACTCTAAAATAAAATAACATTTCAATTTCATCTCTCCCTTAATATAACCTATGGAATTTAATCAATTTTATCTTTTCCTGCTTCTTCTTCAGATATCCATGAATTGATTTAGTGTAGCTCCTATTTTTTTTTTTTTTTTTTTTTTTATGATGGTGCTAACTATACACCATCCTTGGGAGAATTAAGATAGCCACACATATTATTTCCTTTAAGAATTAATTATCTGGCAAAATTTGGGATAAGGCATTTGAAAACTTTGCCACACAAAGTGTGGTACTTGATTCAGCAGCATATACATCACCAGGGCATAAGACTGCAGAATCTCAGGTTCCAGTTCATACCCACAGAATCAGAATCTGTGTTTTAACAAGATCACTAGATTATTTGTATGTTCATAAAATTTTGGGAAGCACAGATTTTCCTCTTCCAGTTATTCATAAAAAAAATAACCCTCAAAATTTAGATTCAGTGGAACAGAAACTATAAAAAGAATATAGAAAGGATGGTTTTGTCAGCTCCACAGTACCTAAAGAACTGTATTCTAGGAATACAGTTGGTATTGAGTGGTGGGGCAAAATTTTCTAATGGTGTCTTTAATTCCAAGTCAGTTAGTTGATGCTGGCTATCAGCTGAGACTTCAGCTGAGGATGTGATCTTGAACACCTGTTCAATATATATTGCCTAGATTTCTTCACTGCATGTAACCTTGGACTTCTTCCATAGTGGCTCTGAGCTCCATTGGCAAATGGTCTAGCTCACAAGGCAGTAGCTGTGTATTAGTTTTTGATCTAAACTTAGAAGTCAAAGAGTGTTATTTCTACTACATTCTAATAGTTACAAGTGAATAATAAATCCCAACCAAAACTCAAAATCTTGATGGATGTCTTAGGCTGGTTCTCTAGAGAAGTAAAACCTGTGAAGTTCATATATATATATGAACTTAAAGGAGCTCTGGTGGTGCAGTGCCCAAGACATTTGACTGCTAACCAGAAGGTTGTCAGTTCAAACCCACCAGCCACTCCACAGAAGAAAGACTGGACAATCTACTTCTGTAAAGATTTACTTCCTCAGAAACCCAATGGAAGTAACTATGAGTCAGAATTGATTTGATGGAAGTGAGTTTGTTTTTTTAGTTTTTAGTTTCATCAGCCCCAGGGTTACAGGTGAGGAGAGACAACTCAGGGATACCCAAAGAAGTAGGCAGGAAGAGCAGGAGAAAGGGGATTAAAAGCCAGCAAGCCAGAGAGAAGAGCAATCAGCTGAAAGGATTAGGTGAGGAGAGGAAACTCAGGCCCGCCCAGAGTAGCAGGCCGGAAGAGCAGGAGAAAGGAGATAAAAGCCAGGAACCCAGACAGAGGAGCAGTCAGCCCCAGGGACAACTCAGGGACACCCAAACCAGCAGGCCAGAAGAGCAGGAGAAAGGGGATTAAAAGCCAGGAAGACAGACAGAGGTACAGTCAGCCACAGGGACCCTGGTGGGGGTGATACAAGAGGTCTCCAACAGCAAGACAAACTTGTCTGTCGGTTTGTCCTACTGTGGT
>NW_006922208.1:1067998-1069804 GCF_000298275.1 Orycteropus afer afer
TGTGGTGGTGGTTGTTTTTTTGTCATCTTGGCTGGGCCTGGTTGAGTGGCTGGGCAGCTGGTGGTAGTTATTCTCCATGATGAGACTGGCAACCAACTCCATGATGGGATCTACCACAAGCTTGTAGGTAGCTGCCTTTAGGATACGGTCTGCTTCCTGTATATAAGGAGAAGCCTTGGGAATGGTCTCTAGTCTTTGGCACACTTGGACCCTGAATGTAGCTGTGTCATTGCTCAGCAGCCTGCTGTGCTCTGCCAACTTTGGGACTTACAGTGGACTTAAGTTAATGGCCTGCCATGTGGTTTGGTAACATTAGGTCTGTGCCTTTTTACTTGTCAACCTTGGAGCTTCTCAGCCTCAGCAGCCAAAAGCCGTCTGAATGAAGAAATACCTCTAGCTCCAGTGGGCTGGGAGCAGGAGGCAGAGCCGGACCCCAAGGTTGAGGGGTTTTCACCCAGCCCCTAGAGCGTAGCCCTTTGAACTTGGACTTAAAGCCTCCAAATTGGAAGAATAAACTCCTGTTTGTTACGGCCATCCCATTTGTGGTATTTTCTTGTCACAGAGGCACTAGGTAACCAGAACACCCAACATTCCTTCTGAGGAGTGGCTGGTGGGTTTGAATCACCAGCCTTCTAGTTAGCAGTCAAATGCCTTAGGCACTATGCCACTAGAGAGCCTATATAGCTATATAGTGTGTATGTTTGTGTATACACACACACACGCCCCTTAATTTAACCCTTTGAAACCTAATCAATTTTATCTTCCCCTACTTCTTCTTCAGATATATATGAATTGAATTAGTGCATCTCCTATGTCTCTAAGATGTTGGCAGCTGTCATGAAGCTGCAGGGATGGATGGACCCAAGATCAGCAGCCAAGACAGTAGTCTGCTGACTTTAGAAACTGACAAATCCAAGATCAGCAGATAAAATGGCAAGCTGTTGGTTCACCGGCTGCAAAGGCAACAATCTCAAGATTGTCAGGCAATAAGGCTGGCCACTGGTTCACATGCAGATTATGATGATCCAGATGTAGGATCCTGAACAAAAGCCCAGAGATTTTTCCAACAACTTTCCCATATATACTGGAAGCAGGCCACACTCCTAAGGAAACTCCCTTTCAGCTGATTGCTCATAGTATATCTCTTCGTGTAGGTGATTACATTATATAGATCTCATCATGGGTGTTAAGTATATCATAACTGCTAAACAACTTAGTATCATATGCATGTCAAGTTGCCACACAACCTTAACTATCATAATGGGGATTGACAAGTTTTATAGAAGGTGGTGTGTGACATGAGTCATTTTTGCATCCATCTTTGAGAAATATAATCTACAAGATTCTGGCCTTTACCCACAACAATTGACATCCCTCTCACTTGCAACATTCATTCACTCTCTCTGACAATCCTCCCAACAAAGTTATTTTATTCTGTTATTAAACTAAAACTCTTAAGTCTAGGGACTCATCATCTAAAATAGGTACTACTGTGGGTGCAGCTCCTCAGTGGCAACTTCTTCAGAACCATTTCTTTTCATGAATTAAATTCCTGTGGACTAGAAGTATAACTAATTTATATCCCAAACCTAACATAAAATAATGGAACAGACATAATAACTATTGTAGACACAACCATTTAGCAAGGTGGGGGGAGGAGACACACAATAGTCATTGGTGCATGTTGTTATGTGCCGTCCAGTTGGACTAACTCATAGCAACCCCTCCTTGGGTTTCCGAGGCAGTATCACTATGGAAGTAGATTGCCCCATCTTCCTTCTGAGGAGTGGCTGGTGGGTTTGAACT
>NW_006922208.1:1070479-1072375 GCF_000298275.1 Orycteropus afer afer
GCACAAACTGGAACTGCCTCCTGTGGTTAGAGGGCTTGTGGATCTTTGTGGAAGAGGGCTGCCCCATCTTTTTCTTGTGGAACAGCTGGTGGGTTTGAGTTGCAGGCATTTGATTGACAGCAGAACACCACATTAGCAAACCACTTCAAATAGACCCAGGGGTGCAGCTATCCCTTCCCATGCCTGCATCACTGGCTGATCTATTTCACACTAAGCTTTTATATGTTATGAAAGTATGTTACTTTTATAGTAACTTACCTAAAGCCTTCTCTCTTAGATGTGCTTTCTTGTGCCTGTCTCCTTCAGCTATGTGGGTGCACACTCTGGTAAATGAGCAGATTCTGCCACAAATGCTTGGTCCCACGGCCATTTGCTGATTGTAACTAGAAAAGTCCCTCTTCCATAATTACTATATCTTCCCTTTATTTTTCTACTTTCCTTTTCCCTAATTTTTCTTCCTTTTTCTCTGTTTACTTTCCCCTTCTCCCTTTGCTCTTCTTCTTCTTGCATTTTTACCAAACTTTCATCCTATTCACTACACCACCTCTTTTTCCCTTTACATATTTTTTTTTCTTTTCTCCCTATTTTCTATCTTTCATTTTTATTTTATCTTTTCCATCTCTTCTCTTTCTCCTTGGTTTTCTTCTCTCTCTCTTTCTCTTTCCTGACTAATCCAATGGGCTGAAGATATTAACTCTTCACTATTCAGCCATATCTACTACACTGTCCACCTCAATCAAAAGACAAGGAATACACACAGCTCCTGCACCACGGGATCAATGACAGATAGTGGACAGCACCTGCTCATCCCATCTACAGCTCTTCCTCATGACAACCAGAGACCTGCACACACATTCACACAAGTTACTCCACCAACCTGGAGAAATCCTGGGAGTGACATAGTAAGCAAAGCTAACAAGCAAAGAAGCACACCTGTGCCACATTTGTGAAAAAAAGTAGAACATAAAACCACGTTAAAACAAATTAGCACATAAAGAAACAAAAAGAACCACTCCAAAATGTTTAGGAGATGGAAGACAACTTAAAATAAGTTGTATTGTTATATATACATACACACACACACACACACACACACATATATATATATACCCCCTTTCAAGAGTGCAAGGAAACCATAAACAGAAGCAAGGTGAAGAAAAATAATACCATTAATACTATAAAAACATTACTACAAAAAACTATAAGAGACTTACGTGAATGGAAGTATATGCCATGCTAATGGTTAGGAAGACTGAATATTGTGAAAATGTCAATACTACCCCCAACCAATCTATATATTTAAAGAACTCCCTATCCAGATTCCATCAACATTCTTTGAGGATATGGAAAAGTCAATCATTAACTTTATACAGAATGGAAAGAGACCTCAGATAAACAAAACAGTACTTAAGAAGAAAAATAATGTAGGAGTCCACACACTCCCTGATCTCAAAACCTGCTATACAGCCACAGTAGTCAAAAGAGTGTAGTATTGGTACAGCAATAGACAAATACACCTGTGGAAAAAAATTGAGAATCCAGAAATAGATCCATCCATCTATGGACAGCTGATCTTTGACAAAGGGCTGAAACTCATTACATGGGGAAGTGATAGCCTCTATAACAAAGGGTGATGGCAAAATTGGATCTCCATTAACAGAAAAGTGAAATAAGATCCACATCTCACACTATACACAAAAATGAACTCAGATGGATCAAAGACCTAAATGTGAAATCCCAAACTAGTATTAATTGAAATATAAAATAGAGGCAAACCTAAGAACCCTAATCAATGGCATAAATAAACTATCAAGCATAAAGCTAAATGCATTAGCAACAGAAGAGAAACTAGATAAATGAGACCTTCTAAAAGTTAAATTCTTATGTTCATCAAAA
>NW_006922208.1:1072687-1073992 GCF_000298275.1 Orycteropus afer afer
ATTTCAACAAGAAAACGTAACAAATGTTTGCAAGGATGCTTGGAAGGAGGGCCTCACATGGTTCTGGGCTAGCTTACATGGAGGGTGGCCCAGAAGGTGGGCCCCACGTGGTTCAGGACAATCTTAAAGGGCGGGCAGCCCAAAAGTTTGTCCCGCATAGTTCACAATAATTTAAGAGTGGCCAAGAAGTGAGGAGTGTGGTTAGGAACAACTAAAAGAGATAAACTTGTCTGTCATTTTGTCATCCTGAGGTGGCTTGTGTGTTGCCATGAGGCTAGAGCCTATGCCATGGGTGTTGCTAATGCCAGCAGGGTTTCCCATGGTGGACAGGTTTCAGCAAACTTCCAGACTAAGACAGATTTAGAAGAAAGAAGAAGTCATCCACTTCTCAAAGAATTGGCCAGGAAAAACCTTATGAATAGCAGTGAAACACTGTCTGATATATTATTGGAAAATTTTATGAATAGCCTGGATACATTGTCCAATACAGTGCCCAAAGATGAGCCCATCAGGTTGGAAGACACTCAAAATATGACTCTTCAGAGAAGAGCTGACCTTAATGACATGAATGAAATAAAGCTTTTGAGACCACCGTTTGCTGATGTGCATGACTCAGAATGAGAATAGCAGCAAATAACCATTAACAGTTGGAACATGGAATGTATGAAGCATGAATCAAGGAAAATTGGAAGTTGTCAAAAATGAAATTGAACACATAAGATTGATATCCCAGGCATTAATGAACTGAAATGGATTGTTTTCGGTCATTTTGAATCAGAAAACCATATGATCTACTATGCCAGAAATGACAAATTGAAGAGGAATGGTATGGCATTCATCATCACAAAGATTGTTTCAAGATCTGTCCTGAAATAATGATAGAATAAAATCCATAGACCTATAAAGACCAGTTAATAGTACTATTATTCACATCTATGCACCACCAACCAAAGCCAAAAATAAGGAAATTGAAGATTTCTACAAACTTCTGTAGTCTGCAATTGACCAAACATGCAATCAAGGTGTGCTGATTATCACTGGTGACTGGAATGCAAAAGTTATAAACAAAGAAGAATCACTAGTAGTTGGAAAATATGACCTTGGTGATAAAAATAACACTGGAAATCACATGATAGAATTTTGCAAGACTAACGATTTATTCAGTGCAAATATCATTTTTTTAATAACATAAATGATGGCTATACACATGGACTTTGCCAGATGGACTACACAAGAATCAGATTGACTATATCTGTTGCAAGAGGTGACGGAGTAGTTCAATATCTTCAGCCAAAACAAGGCCAG
>NW_006922208.1:1074947-1076523 GCF_000298275.1 Orycteropus afer afer
CATTGCTGATGTCAGATGGATGTTGGCTGAAAGCAAAGAATACCAGAAAGATGTTTCCATATGTTTTATTGACTATACAAAAACATTTGATTGTGTGGATCACAACAAATTATTGATGGCATTGAGAAGAATGGGAATTCCAGAGCACTCAATTGTACTCATGAGGAAACTGTGCATAGATCAGGAGGCTGTTGTTTGAACAGAACAAGGAAATACTGCATGGTTTAAAATCAGGATGGGAATGTGTTAGGGTTGTATCCTTTCACCATAATTGTTCAACTTGTATGCTAAGAAAATAATCTGAGAAGCTCAATTATATGAAGAAGAACATGGCATCAGGATTGGAGGAAGACTCATTAACAACCTGTGACATGCAGATGACACAACTTTGCTTGCTGAAAGTGAGGATGATTTGAAGCACTTACTGATGAAGATTAAAGACTACAGTCTTCAGTATGGATTACACCTCAATATAAAGAAAGCAAAACTCCTCACAATAGGACCAGTAAGCAGCATCATCATAAATGGAGAAGATTGAAGTTGTCAAACACTTCATATTACTTAGTTCCACAATCAACACCAATAGGAGCAGTAGTCAAGATATCAGATGACCTATTGCATTGGGTAAATCTGCTGCAACAGACCTCTTTCAAGTGATGAAGAGTAAAGATATATCCTTGAAGATTGATGTGCACCCAAGACAAACCATGGTATTTTCAATTGTCTCCTATGCATGTGAGAGCTGGACAAGAGTTGATGCTTTTGAGTTGTGGTGTTGGCAAAAAGTACTGAGAGTGCTGTGGACTGCTGAAAGAACAAATCTATCCTGGAAGAAGTTCAGCTGCAATGCTCTTGGAAATGAGAAGGGCCAGACTTCATCTCACCTATTTTAGTCTTGTTGCCAGAAGCAACCATTCACTGGAGGATATCATGCTTGATAAAGTGGATGGTCAATTTAAAAAGGGAAGACCCTCAACAGAATGGATGAATATAATGGCTGCAATGATATGCTCAGGTATAGTAAGGATTGTGAGGATGGCAGAAGACTGGGCAGTGTTTTGTTCTGTTTTGTATAATGTCACTATGAGTCAGAGATAACTCAACAGCATTTAACAACAACAATGCGAGGGTGTGGAAAGATTGGAACTCTCATACAGTGCTGGTTGGATTATGAAATGGTACAATCACTGTGAAAAATAGCATGGATGTTGTTGTTAGGTGCCGTTGAATCATTTCCAACTCATAGTGACACCATGCACAGCAGAACGAAACACCACCCGATCCCCTGCCAGCTCCATGATCCTTGCTATACTTGAGCCCATTTTCACAGCCATCGTGTCAATCCATCTCCTTGAAAGCCTTCTCCTTTTTCATCTACCCTCCATCTTACCAAGCATAACATCCTTCTCCAGGGAATAGTCCCCTCTGACAACATGATCAAAGTAGGTGAGACAAAGTCTGGCCATTCTCGCTTCCAAGGAGCATCTTGGCTGAACTTCCTCCAGGACAGATCTGTTAGTTCTTTTAGCAGTCCATGGTATCTTCAGCATTCTTTGCTAGCACCACAACTCAAAAG
>NW_006922208.1:1077278-1079428 GCF_000298275.1 Orycteropus afer afer
GGACTTCCCATTCTTCTCAATGTTATCCATTATTTTTCATGATCCACACAATCAAATGCCTTTGCATAGTCAATAAAACACAAGTAAACATATTTCTGGTATTCTTTTCCTTGAACCAAGATCCATCTGACAGCAGCTATGATATCCCTTGTTCCACATCCTCTTCTGAATCCATCTTCCACTTCTGGAAGTTCTCTGTCAATATACTTCTGCATGGCTGTCATTGTTGTTATGTGCCGTCGAGTCAGACCCAACTCATAGCGACCCCTCCTTGGGTTTCCGAGGCAGTATCACTGTGGAAGTAGATTTCCCCATATTTCTTCTGAGGAGTGGCTGGTGGGTATGAACCACAGCCTTATAGTTAGCAGTCAAGTGCCTTAGGCACTAAAATTTGGAAACAGAAATTCCATTTATCCACCAACACTATTAGAAGTATATCTTAAAGAATTGAGACCCTGAACACAAATATATATAATATATATATTCACTCCATGTTCATGACAGCACTCTTCACTATCAAAGAGTTGGAAACAAACTAAGTGAGCAGCAACAAATTAATAGATAACTAAACTATGGTACATTCACGCAATGGAATACTACGCAACATTAAAGAATAATAAAGACTGTGAATATCTCATAATGTGGATGAACTTGGAAGACATTATACTGAGTGAAATCACAGAAGGACAAATATTGTATGAATCCATTATTATAAAAATCAATGAAAGTTTTAAGTAGGGAAAAAAAATTTACTTTGTTCGTTACCCAAGATCGGAAGGTAGGGGAAGGAAAATTCATGACTAGTTAAGATTCATGTGTTAATTTAAACCAAAAAACCAAAATCACTGTCGTCGAGTTGGAGCTGACTAATGAGTTTCCAAAGCAGTATCACTACGGAAGTAGATTGCCCCACCTTCCTTCTGAAGAGTGGCTGGTGGATTTGACCAGTGTCCTGGTTAGCAGTCAAATGCCTTAAGCACTATGTCACCAGAGCTCCCATGTGTTGATTTAGGTGAAGGGACAGGCAATAAAACAAAAGTATGTGACCAGCACAGTAACAAGAGGGAAAAAGAAGACATAGGGAGGTGCACAAAAGTTATAAACAATAGAGGCAAATACTATTACATACAGTAGACTACACTATCAGTAACAACAAACACTAGTCTACAGGTAGATACATAGGCAGACAGCAAGAAGATTGGGTGTGGGTATGTGAATGGGAATATACCCACAAAGATAGATAGATTTGGCTGATGATATTCCTACATATGTATTTGTGCTACAAAAATATCCATATACATTTTATTTCCATATAGTACTAACAGGGGACAACATTGGGGTAGCTTCTTAGCCACAAGTAAGCACCTTGATAGAGTGAGTCACCAGGCCTGTGGGCTCAAGACCATGATCTTGAGGAGCATCAAGCTTAATTGCCACAACATAGCACATAAGAATATTGGTCTACATCCTACTTTGATGTGTAGCTAGCTGCTGAGATCTTAAAAGCTTTCATGTGGGTGTCTAAGATGCAAATATTGGTCTCTCCTTGTCTGGAGCAAATAAGAGTGAAAAAAATCAAAGACATATGGAAAAAATTAATCCAAGGGACAAATGGACCATGAGAACCTCAGACTTCATGACTCTGAGACCTTAAGAACTAAATGGTGCTTGGCTGTCAATGACAACCACTTGGAAAAGAATAAAAATTGGAGATCCTTGATAGAGTGGGAGGAAAAATGTGGGACAAAATTCAAAAACACGAAAATAACCAGAATTACTGGTTGGGTGGAGACTGGTGGAACCCCTGAGACTATGGTTCTGGATTATCCGTTGGGCTGGAAATTGGACTCACTTCCATTATCATCTTTCAGACAAACAAGAGAAAAGCCTATGAGAAGAACATCTGCCCCAGGGAGATGTACCCCTTAGAATGATAAGAGATCAGAAGGGCAGTATTTACATAGGAAGAAAACTAGACAGACAGGAATGCATACATATGAAGAACATGGGGAAGCGGTGGTCACAGCAAAGAGATGAGAGGAGTGCTGTCTATTATTGAGAATCTAACAGGTGTAATGAGACAAAATGTGTATGAATTATTGAGTGTAAAAAGAATTTGATTTGTAAATTTTCACCCAAATACCTTTTTT
>NW_006922208.1:1080726-1086174 GCF_000298275.1 Orycteropus afer afer
GTTTCTGTTTCACTGGCAGTTGTTGCACTAAAACAAATTAGTCTAAAGTTGATGGCTTAAAACATCCATTTTATTATAATTATAATTTTTTTGTGTGTCACAAATTTTTGAAAAGGCCAAATTAGGCTGGTTTTTCATTACTTCTAGATTTCTGTAGCTTTTTCTGGGAATACTCAGTCCCTGGGTATTGAAATATTCAGGAGTCATCATTACTTACAGTCTTCCATCTGACTGCCAGCTGGAGACTATACCTATAGCTGTGAACACAGTGTGGCAGCCTGAGGCATCTTAGATAGTAATTCAGCCTCCAAAGAAAGAGTCCAAATTCACAAATCAGTAGCTTCATCACCCTTTTCAAACTTAATCTTAATCCATGCAAAGTTTGAATCTATGGAATGTCATTTCTGCCACTTTCTATTACCACATTCATGTCCTGTGTCAATTCAAGGAGAGGAAAATTCAAGCCTATATCTTGATGCGATAGTGTCAAGGTCTTGGAAGAGCATGCAACCATACTTGGAAAATAAAATACAATCTACTCAAACTTGTTTCTCCCATGTGTTTAAATGGTTAACTTTTTGCTGACTTCTACCAATGTGCAGTCTCATTTATGTATTTATGTTTTGTGCAGTAATATGAATGTCTTGAGAGTAAAGGGCAGGAATTTTAAATTGTTTATACTTCAGTAACACTTAGTATAAGATTAAATATAAACTATACTTTTTATACTTATTAACTTGTGATGGTTGTATGACTATTTCTAGATATTGCCCTTTGAATGACAGGAATACCTTATGGAGTATTTAGGGAAAATAAATATCTAATCAAAAACTTTATTGTATCTGGAGGGCAAATGAACTATTTATTTATATATTTGTTTGAATAAGATAAGAATCTCAAGAGACATGTCAGTCTTCTAGTATATAAGCAGCTGTTCTTCAGCTGCACTGTGAACATCACAAGGAAAATGTGCTTACATTAGAGTATGAACAATGTAGATGGGACCTAATGTACATGTTTCTGAGCCTGGGGAAAGTTAAGCACTAGAAAGAGCCATCTAGAGAGACAGTATAACAACTATCTCTAGAAGTATTTCAAAAATTAGCATAAACATATTCTCATCTTATAGATAGTTAGAGGAAAGCAGAACAAAACAACAAGTATCTCAAATCTAAAAATAAAAATTTAGGAAATTTTCCTCTAAGCAAAACTTTATTATGAAAATGAAGCATTTCTTGTAGTGTGTGTGATTCAAATGTACTCCTCTTGTTGCACTAATGTTACAAAAGTTATATATTTTATTTTGACAAATGATTTGTTTAAGTGTTGTTGGGCAAGCACATTATGTCTGAAGATTAAAACAGATACCAACAATTTACTGAATTTTTCTATTCTGAGTTAAATCTGAGCTTTACCTAAAATTCAGAGAAGTATCTTAAAATTCTTCATAATTTCCCTTCCTACGCTTGAAATCTCATATTTAATATAACTGTCTATGATTGAAGTATACATCGTGTTCTTACTGTCACTTAGAGTTGAGTACATGTTCTATTTCTATTGTGCTTTTATAACTACCAGTTAGATAAAAAGAATCCCTCTCATCTTTAGTTTTATTTATTTTTATTTTTTTCATCCAGAAAACAATTTACTCAGTGCTACTTTCATTATTTTCTTTCAGTTCTTTGTAAAATAATGGCCTTGTAGGTAACTAATAACTATTTAAATAACTTTATAAACAGTATATCATACTGAGTATATTTTAATATATCTTCAGTAATCATAGACTTCTACATATAGTGTTGTTGTTGTTGTTAGGTGCCATCGAATCGTCTTCGACTCATAGCTACCCTGTGCACAGCAGAACGAAAGACCACCAGGTCCCATGTCGGCTCCATGATCCCTGCCTTACTTGAAGTCATTGCCACAGCCTATAGTGTCAATCCATACCTTTGAGGGCCTTTCTCTCTTTTGTCGACCCTCCATTTTACCAAGCATGACATCTTTCTGCAGAGAATGGTCCCTTCTGATAACATGACCAAAATAGGTAAGACAAATCCTGGCCATTCTGCTTCCAAGGAGCTTTCTGGCTGCACTTCCTCCAGGACTAACTTGTTAGTCCTTTTAATGGTCCATGGTATTTTCAGCATTCTTTGCCAGCACCACAACTCAAAAGTATCAATTTTTCTTCTGTTTTCCTTATTCATTGTCCAGCTCTCACATACATGAGACAATTGAAAATATCATGGCTTGTGTCAGGAGCACCTTAGTCCTCAAGGAGACATCTTTGTTCCTCAGCACTTGAAAGAGGTCTTTTGCACCCTACTTGCCCAGTGCTATGTCATCTGATGTTGTGACTGCTGCCTCCATTGACATCTATTGCAGACCCAAGCAATGTGAAGTCTTTGACAGCTTCAATCTTTTCTCCATTTATGGTGATGGTGCTTATAGGTCCAGTTGTGAGGATTTTCATTCTCTTTATATTGAAGTGTAATCCATACTGAAGACAGTATTCTTCATTCCTCATCAGTGAGTGCCTCAAGTCATCCTCACTTTCAGCAAGCAAAGTTGTAAGTTGTGTCATCAGCATATCGCAGGTTGTTAATGATTCTTCCTCCAATATTGATACCACGTTCTTTCATATAGTCGAGCTTCTTGGATTATTTGCTTAGCATACAGATTGAATAAGTATGGTGAAAGGATACTACCCTGACACACTCCCTTCTTGATTTTAAACCATGCAGTGTCCCCTTGTTATATTCAAATGACAGCCTCCTGGTGTACGTACAGGTTTCTCATGAGTACAATTAACTGGTCTGGAATTCCTATTCTTCTCAACGTTATCCATAATTTGTTATGATCCACACAGTCGAATGTTTTGCATAGTCAATAAAACACAAATGAACAGCTTTCTGGTATTTTCTGCTTTGAGCCAAGATCCATCTGACATCTACAATTATTTGCCTTGTTACATGTCCTCTTCTGGATCCAGCTTGCACCTCTGGAAGTTATCTGCCAATATACTGCTGCAACCATTTTTGAATTATCTTCAGTAAGATTTTACTCTTGTGTGATATATGAATGATATTGTTCAATAATTTCCACATTCTGTGGGATCACCTTTCTTTGGAATGGGTACAAATATGGATTTCTTACAGTTAGTTGGCTGCCTACCAAATCTTTTGGCATAAGTGAGTGCCTCCAGTGAGGCATCCGTTTGTTGAAATATCTCAATGGGTATTCCATCAATTCCTGGAGCCTTGTTTTCAGCAATTCCTTCAGTGCAGCTTCGACTTCTTCCTTCAATTTCTTCCATTTCAGGAGGAGATGGCATATGGTCAAGAACCAATGATCATGAAGATCTACCAGTTCTTTTTGGTACTGTGACTCTGTGTATTCCTTTTTAAATATAAATAAATAAAACATAAGCCAAATTTATAGTGGGGGGATGCCTGTGATATATAATTTCATCTAAATTGTGGTCTAAGCAAATGTAGGAAATATGGACCAGTTAATTAATGAAATGTGCAATTGTATGTGTCTACAGAAAAGAAAAACATTATTTTAAAGATTATTATAAAAGAAACAATAGAAACTTGCGAGAAAGAGAGGAAAAGAACCACTTTCCAGATAAACTAAATGTGGGACTTAATAAAAGTATTAGAAATTGATTAGTTTAAATAAAAACTCAGAGATGTCCAATTTTCATATGTTACCCCATAGCATTCTGTATTCCTGTCCCAGCTTCTTGTGTTTTCACTCACTGATCCGTTGACATTCACCAAATGCCCATGATTATATCATGTTCACATTTTTAGCCTTCCTCAGAATACCTATGTGCCATGATAACCTTTCCCTTCTGTCACAACTCCATCAGAAATAAAAATTCCATCAGTGCCTCTGATTTCTTGTAGATAATAGAAGAAAGAAAACACAAGGTACTAATGCAGTTTAGAGTGAATTTTCTCATGTAGATCACAGTCATGTGAATAGCAAGGCACACTTTATATCTGGCTCTTTTCCCACTCAAAGGATTTTAGATAATCATATCCCTCTTCATTGCCCCTTGTTGATGCAGGGATTTTCTAGAAATACTGAAAAGTGTCTTATGTGTGCTACTCATCTTGGGCCCACCATATGAAACTCTTTATTTCCTTCTTGTGCTGTTCCAGGCTGTATGGTGGAATCTCTGAAACTCTTGGTGCTGGATATTGTGAAGATTTGAGGAAATACCTCACCTCTTCTCTCCACTCTGTTCTTGAAATTGCTAATAAATCTGTTAATCTTTCACATCTGTTTGTGTTATTTTCATTATATTGATCAACAAAGGAGTGCATAGTGTTCTTTTAATATTTTGCAACGTTTTTAGCTGTTTATTTTAAGTTGTTCCTCTATTATGAAGGTATGAGAGAGAGGGGAAAAAAAGCAGCTTTTTATCCACCTGTATTTATTTAAAATAATCCTTTCCTCTGAATTGACCAATTCTTATGGGTTTGACTGTCCACTTCTGTCTTCTCTACACTCAGTTTATATTATATCCAATTAGAAGATTCAAGCATGGTCAAAATTGAGCCATTGAAGATTGGCCTCAAAGTGATCCAAACATGAACAGAGTTATTTATATCAGCCCTCTGGAAATGTCAGCTCTCTGGAAGCCCACTAATATTGTCAAATGTGAATAAATTAATACCTTGTTTTTTCAAAGATAAACTGTGTTCTCATATAAAATAATTTTCCTATAAGAAACTCTTATTGATACATTTTAATTACAACACCTTTATATTAATGGTTTCCAAACTTAACTGATAAACAGAATTTTCTGGGAAGATTTTTGTTATACCCTTACCAACTTTCACCTTTGTTATAGATTTAATTGCCTTTCCCCAGAAGATATGTTGAAATGATGAACGCTTGTACTGATGAATGTGACTCTGTTTGGACCTAGGTTATTTGAAGATGTAATCAGTTAAGTCAATATGAGTACACACTGGAGTAGTGTTGTCCTTATAGGGGAGGAGTCCTTATAGAGATACAGAGGAAAGACGGCTATGTAAAGACTGAAACACTGAAGTAACTATGTGCCACCTTCAAGCCCAGGAACACCAGGGGCTACCATAAACTGGAAGACACAAGAAATAATCTTCCTTTAGAAGTTTCCAGGAGAGCATGGCCCTGCTGACACCCTGAATTTGGACTTCAAGCCTCCTGAACTACTGTGTGACAATAAATTTCTGTTGTTCTAAAGTATCCAGTTTGTACTATATTTTAAGGGATCCCTAAGAAACTAATACAAGCATCAACCAATTCTATTATCATTATTAAGAATAGTAGGAAAACTCATCAAATGAAGAGGCAGATAATACAGCTGGCCCCAAGAGGGATTTTAAAAGGTAACTGGGTAGTTGTCATAACAAAGGCAGCAGTTATTATAGTTTTTGCCTCCCCCCCCCC
>NW_006922208.1:1087139-1088665 GCF_000298275.1 Orycteropus afer afer
TCTCTAAATAAGGACAATTATAAAGTCATATTTGCACCTAACATGATACGTTAACACACATACAAACAAAATGCATTAACCTTATTTACATTTCACAGTTCCTAACAGAAAGAAACAAAAATATTTGATGCACACATACAATGAAGAAATATAACAATAACAGTCCTAATTTCTGTAGCTGGTCATGTGGTTGTAGCTGATATTCAGAACTACGTTCTTCCACCACCCATTCTGTATTTCCCTTGCCCTCAGCAAGCACCTCAGCTGGTTGTGGTTCTTTGCCTGGTGGGGTGATACAAACCTTCATTCCTGAACGTTCTGGGCCATTAGCAACCATATCAGAATTGGGCTGCTGTAATTTCCCATTGACTTTAATCACAGGGCATGGTAGTAATAAGAGACGTCCTAAAGAATCTCCTGTATGCCAGACATATTCTTCTTTACCTCCATTATGTAAAGTCAATCCAATTTCCCCTTGGTAATCTGGATCTATCACACGAGATAGTACAGTGATGTCTTTCTTTGTCTGTTGATCCAGAGGCACGAGGAAGCCAATATAGCCAGGTGGCATTCTTAATTTCCAATTCAATGCAATCAGTATTGTCTCCAGGTGGGAGTGCTCCTCCCTTTGGGACTAAGATCGCCAGCCCCACAGAGAACAGGATAGCAGGGACAGGAAACACAATTTTTTTGAGTGGGTCACTAGGGGTAATAGTGAGTGATACCACTCCTGTTTCCACCCCTTGATTTCTGGACCCATGAATCCTGGCTATTGGAGAAACAGAACCATATATTGGACACTGGTTTAGAGCATATACAGCCTCCTGGAGATCATTGCCCCAACCTTTCAAGGTATTGCCACCTAGGTGCCGTAATTTTGTTTTCAGGAGACCATTCCATAGTTCTATCAAGCCAGCTGCTTCAGTATGATAGGGAACATGGTAAGACCAGTTAATTCATTGAGCATAAGCCCATTGTCTCACTTCATTTGCTGTGAAGTGAGTCCCTTGATCTGAAGCAATGCTGTGTGGGATAGATACCATGATGGTGGATAAGGCATTCTGCAAGTCCACGGATAGTAGTTTTGGCAGAAACATTGTGTGAAGGGAAGGTGAATGCATGTCCAGAATAAGTATGTACTCCAGAATGCTGTCCTTTCCATGATGGAAGTCATCCAATGCAATCAACCTGCCACCAGGCTGCTGGCTGATCACCTGAGGAATAGTTCCATATTGCGGACTCTGTGTTGGTCTCTGCTGCTGGCAGATTGGGCACTCAGTAGTGGTGGTAGTCAAATCAGCCTTAGTAAGCAGGAGTCCATATTGCTGAGCCAATGCATAACCTCCATCCCTGCCACCATGACCACTTTGTTCGTGAGCCCATTGAGCAATGACAGGAGTAGCTGGGGAAAAAGGATGGCTGGTTTCCACTGAACATGTCATCCTATCCACCTGATTGTTAAAGTCCTCCTCTGCTGAGGTCACTTTTTGGTGGGCATTTACATGACACACAAATACCTTTACTCC
>NW_006922208.1:1093110-1094236 GCF_000298275.1 Orycteropus afer afer
TAAATCTTTAAAATAACGAATTAGAAAAAACAAAAATAGTGCTTTTGTGAAATCACCTTCTGTCTTTATCTGTCTAATCAAGACTATATACATTATATCTCATCCATCCTTTTAGCCAAACATATAAGCACAGTTTTTGTATTTGGAAGGAAATCAATGCATGTTTAAGAAGGGTAAGGGAAATAATAGGAGAAAGGATTAGAGTTGCATACAGAGTAGGATCATCATCATGGGAATCATGAAATAAATGATGAGGTCAAGGAAAATATAATTTATAAGCCAGTAGCCCCATGGATTTAAATGTAGGAAACTCTGTGCGTTGAACAAAATAGCGGAAATTCATAGAGAAATTGCGTTGTTGTTGTTATTAGGTACCATAGAGTAGGCTCTAATTCATAGAAACCATATATTCAAGAGAACAAAACACTGCCCAGTCCTGTTCTATCATCACAATATTTACTATGCCTGAGTCCATCATCACAGCCACTGTGTCAATCAATCTCAATGAGGATCTTCCACTTTTTCAATGACCCTCTACTTTACCAAGCATTGTATCCTTCTCCAGGGACAACATGACCAAGTATGTGAGAGCAAGTCTGGCCATTCTGAATTCTAAGGAACATTCCAAGGAACTTCTTTCAAGGAGATTTGTTGTTCTTCTGGTAGCCCATGATATTTTCAATATTTGTCAATAATATCTGTTCCCGTTACCTAGTGCCACTCTAACAGAAGATACCACAAATGAGATGGCTCGAACAAATAGGAGGTTATTCTCTTACAATTTGGAGCCTAGAAGTCCAAGTTCCAAGTACCAGGCTCTAGGGGCTGCGTAAAAGCCCTTAAACCTTGGGCTTCTCGTTCTGCTTCCTGTTCCTGGCCCACTGAAGCTGGAGGCTTTTCTTCACTCAGCTGCTGGGTGCTGAAGCTGACAAGCCCAAGGTTGACAAGTAAAAAGGCACAGTCCTGATGTTACCAAACAACACTGCAGACCATTAATTTAAGTCCACTCTAAGTCCCAAAGTCAGCAGAGCCTGGCAGGCTGCTGAGCAATGTCATGGCTTCATGAAGGGTTCAAATGTGCCATAAGCTAGGGACCATTCCCAAAGCTGATGTGTGATAGTTGGAG
>NW_006922208.1:1095531-1096722 GCF_000298275.1 Orycteropus afer afer
CCCCTTGTTCTGGTTAAAAAAATAGACTCTTGGTCTAAATACAAGTTTCCTCATGAGCAAAATTAAGTTTTCTGGAATTCCCATTCTTCAAAAATGCTATCCACAGTTTGTTATAAACTACACAGTTGAATGTTTTTGCGTAGTCAATAAACACTGGTAAACATCTTTCTGGTATTCTTTGCTTTTAGCCAATAACTACCTGACATCAGCAATGATATCCCTTATTTCACATCCTCTTCTGAATCCAACTTGAATTTCTGTCAGTTCCATCTCAACATACTGCTACAACCACTTTTGAATTATCTTCAGCAAAAATTTACTTGCATGTGACAGCAATCACATTGTTCAATAATGTCCATGTTCTGTTGGATCACCTTTCTTTGGAATGGACATAGATATGGATCTCTTCCAGTCAGTTTGCCAGGTAGCTGTTTTCCAAATTTCTTGTCATAAGCACATGAGTACCTCCAGGGCTACATCTATTTGTTGAAACATCTCAATGAATATTCCATTAATTCTTTGAGCCTTGTTTTTAGTCCATTCCTTCAGTAGATCTTGGATTTTTCCTCAATTATTACTGGTTCTTGATCTTTACAGAGAGCTGTAAAAATCCAAATATCAGGCAAGTGTCAAGTCTAGATCCTTGGATCAAAGCTTAATTTAATAAACAAAGAAAATATGTGTGTGTCTGTGTGCATGTGTGTCTGTACATGTGTGTGAGAGAGAGTGTGGTATATGTGGTGTGTGTTATGTGAGACTGTGTGTGCAGGGGTTGTTTTTGTAGTCCCTCACTGTGCAGTTAGGGAGCACGTGATAGTTGGAGTTGTGGGTCAACTTGGTTGAACCACAATTCTGTGTAGTTTAAGCAGTTGTGATGTGAGTTATTTCCATGATGGGATTGGATATATATATCCATTAAAAGGGAGTTTTCCTAGGGCTGTGGCCTGCTTCCAATATATTTATGGACATCCTGGGAAAATAAGACACTCTTCTGTGGATTGGAACTCTGTTGTGCTGCCTACAACTTTCTGTGAGTGAACAATCCACCATTCAGCCTGTTGATCTTGGATTTGTCATTCACTGGAGTCAACAACCAGTGTACTGGCTCATCAGCCCCTGCAGCTGTGTGAGTTGGGAAAAGCCTCCAGCTTGACCTTCGATCCAAGAACTTGGGACTTGCCAGCTTCTATA
>NW_006922208.1:1097303-1100311 GCF_000298275.1 Orycteropus afer afer
ACAACAACAACAACAACAACAATTTTTCTTCTGTTATATAAGCCAGGGTTGACTTTATTATGTTTCACAAAATCAGAGAGCTAGAGCTGTACTTTAGAGCAGCTAGAGTGCTCCAGACTAAACATCAGTGGAGAAGAACCAGACATGATACTTTAAGGTATTGTTATAAATTGAAGTCTGGATAAACAATTGAAACCAAATTCATCACTGAAATATTAGATAGAAAATAAAACGTGAAATGTATATGTGAATGTTTTAATATGTGGCTTGCCTTAGGGTTGCTAAATTATATATAAAAATAAATCAAAGATTAAAATATATCTTAGAAAATTCACAAAGGAGTTCAGTTGCTGCTGAAATACTGGAAATGTTTTATAAAACACATAAGATTGTTATTGCATATCGTAATCAATGAAAGAATGAAGTATGCAATACTCTTCTGTCAGACTAACTTCTAGTTGGAATGAAAACAAACATTTCTTAGGATTGTCAAAGAACAATAAAAATGTCTGACATTTTTGAAGTAGATTTATAGTCTAATACTTAAGTGAATTTTAATTCCCATTATCTCTTTTCTCTTGTTTACACCCAGGCCAGTTGACCAGATAAGAAGCAAGAATCAACTTCACACTATATTCCCCACACACAGTCTGGGAGATAGAACCCATTCGAGTTGAGAACATACTATTGCTGAAGAGTAGTGTGATTTTTAATTTTACCTGTCATCTTGTCTAGGCTATCATGCCCACTTGTTTGGTTAAACACTAGTCTAGGTATTTCTGTGAAAGTATTTACATATGTAACTCTCAACACCATCAGACTTTACTCTGCTGCATCAAATTTGAGATACAACATGGCAAATCTATAATGTACTCTCAAATTGTACCCAATTTTTAGGTAACCAGTAGATCACTAGAAAGGGGCACCAATAACTAATGTAGATTACTACATAAACATCATGTCATTTCATTCAGAACCTGAACCACGTTACTATGTGGAAAATAGCTTTTATTGCTTATAGTAAGAAGGATATAGTACACAAAGGAAGTGGTAACCCAACAATGGCATGAGCCAAATCATTAAAAGAAATTTCTACATCTATATCTATATCTTATTGGTTCTATTTCTGTGGTGAAACAAATCATTGGCTCAAGAGCAGGCCATACAGAGATGTTGCCTTTTCCATGTGAACCCCACTTTGTGTCAGAGATGATATATTTAAATGGGACAGTCACATAATATGCCAATCTCCTTGGCTTCTAGAAACTGTCACAGTTGAAAGATTCTTCCACAACTGCCCTCACCAGGTATCATGGCTGAGTGACACATGGGATCTTACCTACAGCCAGTCTCCCACTGGCCAACTAAGTCACTTAGGAGGGCTGAAAGCTCAATACTATGTGTCTTCACTGCAATCACAACTGAAAAGACAAAAATTACTTCCTCTCCCAGCTATTTTATAACTTCAGCCTATATAACTAATTTTATCTTGTTAACCCTAGCAAACATCCTACTGCTTCATGACCTACTTCAAGATCCTACTGCTTCATGATTTACTAAGGATTTTGTTTCAAGACTGAAAATTGTCAGACTGCTAGAATTTCCAGCCCACCACCTGGGCTACAAATTTCAGGCACAAATTTGCAGGAATTTTCAGCCTGAGGCTTGATCAACAGATTTTGCACTTTTCAACACCACAATGGCATGATCCAATTAATTAAAAATATACAAGACATTTGCCAACATAACAACTTCCCCCTTTATAGCTCAGGGAATTTAAGACATTTTTTCATGTTGTGCCACCATTATTGCTATCTTTTTCCAAAATATCCCCCCACCATTAACGTAAACTTAGTGACCTGCAAACAAAAGCTTTCCCTTTCCCCCTCCCTCTTCCTCTTACCCCTGGTAAATACTAGCAATCTTTGGTAGGTTGCTGTTGTTGTTATGTGCCGTAGAGTCAGACCCGACCCATAGTGACCCTTCCTTGGGTTTCCAAGAAAGTATCACTATGGAAGTAGACTGCCCCATCTTCCTTCCAAGGAGTGGCTGGTGGGAGTGAACCGCCAGCCTTCTGGTTAGCAGTCAAGTTCCTTAGGCACTATGCTACCAGAGCTCCAGATCTTTGGTATAGTTTTTTGTTCACTCTATCTAGGAATTTAGCTGAGATAACAAAGAGAATAAACCAAAACTCCAAACACATTGCCATTAAGTCAATTCTGATTCAGAGTGACCCTACAGAAGACAGTGGAACTGACGACAGGGTTTCCAAGGATGTATTCCTTATGGAAGCAGACTGCCCCATCTTTCTACCATAGAACTGCTGGTAGGTTTTAAATGTTGGTCTTTGGTTAGCACCCAACCTCTTAACCATTGTGTTACCAAGGGTCCTGGAAAAAAAGGAAGAAAGAAAAAAAAAAAATGATGGAGTTAGGTTAAACCTCACTGCCATGAAACCAATTCCATTCACAGTGATCCTATAAGACAGAGTACAATTACCCTCATAGGGTTTAAAAAGCTATAAATCTTTATGGAAGCAGATTGCCACATCTTTCTCCCATGGAGTGGCTGGTGAGTTTGAACTACTGACCCTTTGGATGCCAGTCAAGGGTTAACTACTGTGCTACTAAGGTCCCAAGGGTGAGTTATGGGTTAGAAATTGGGAATATATTGCTAAAGTTAAAAGATCTTTTGAATTCACATGAAGTGGTTTAATATTATTTAAAGGTAGATACAGGTCTAATGCACTTGACTGCTAACCAGAAGGCTGGCAGTTCAAACCCACCAGCCACTCCTCAGAAAGAAGGTTGGGCAATCTATTTCCATAGTGATACTGCCTCGGCAACCCAAGGAGGGGTCACTATGAGTCGGGTCTGACTCGACGGCACATAACAACAACAACAACAACAACAATAACAGGTTATTTTTAAAGGTATGTTTAGCTTTGCTTTGGTCATCTAGTGTTGTTGTAACAGAAATATCCCAAGTGGATGGCTATAACAAACAGA
>NW_006922208.1:1102021-1104398 GCF_000298275.1 Orycteropus afer afer
AACTATAATCTTCCACTACTCATTCTGTATTCTCTTTTCCCTCTTCAAGCACCTCAGATGGTTATGATCCTTTGCCTAGTAGGGTGACCCATACTTTCCTTCCTGAAGGATCTGTGTCATTAGTACTCATGTCACAATTTGGATGCTGTGGTTTTCCATTGACTTCAATCACCAGGTAAGGCAGTCCTAAGAAATCTGTATTCCACACACACTGTTCTTGGCCTCCATTATGTAATATCAATCTGATCCCCCCTTGGTAATCAGGATCAATCACATGAGCTAATTACAGTAATGTTCTTCTTTGCCTATTTATCCAGAGGCATGAGTACCTAAAAATACCTGGGTGGCATTCTTAACTTCCAGTTCAATGGAATTAGTATGGCTCCAGGTGGGAATATACCTCATTTGTAACTAACACCTCCAGGTCCACAGAACATAGGGCTGAATATATAAGAAGCAGAAAATTTTACAAGTGGGTCGCTAGTGGTGATAGTGAGTGATGCAACTCCCATTTTCATCCATTCCATGGTTCCTGGAACTGTGAATCCTGCCTACTGGAAAACAACATCATATATTGGATGCTGGTTTACAGCACATGCAGACTTCTGCAGAACATTGCCCCAATTCTGCAAGGTATTGCCTTTTAGCTGGTACTGTGTCTTTAAAAGGTCCTTCCATTAATCTAGCTACCACAAGATAAAGGGAAAACATGGTAAAACCAGTGAATTCTATAAGCATGGTCTCATTACCACAATTCATTTGCTGTGAAGTGAGTCCCTTGACCCAAGGTGATAATGTGTATTATATCATGATGGTGGATAAGGCATTCTAGTTCATGGATGATTGTTTTGGCAGAATCATGGAGTACAGGGAGCACAAATTTGAATCCAGAATAAATGTCTATTCCAGTAAGAAGAAAATGCTGCTTTTTCCATGATGGAAGTGGTTCAATATCTTCAACCTGTCATCAGGTTGAACCAGAGGAATGGTTCCATATATGGACTCTGTGTTGGCCACTGTTGCTGGCAGATTGGGCACAGAACAGTGGCTGTAGTCAAGCTGGCCTTGATAAGTGAAAGTCCATGTTGTTGAGCCCATCTATACCATCCATCCCTGACACTATGTCCTGTTTGTTCATGAGCCCATTGGGTAATGACAGGAATGGCTAGGGAAAGAGGATGACTGGTTTCCAAAGGATATGTCTTCCTATCCACTTGATTGTTAAGATTCTCTGTCGAGATCACGTTTGAGTGAGCATTCACACAAGACAAGTATCTTCCCTTCTTTTGCTCATTCAGATAGGTCTGTCCACATTTCCCTTCCCCATACCTCTTTCTTTACAAGTTTTCCTATCATATTCCTTCCATGTCCCAGACTATCCACCAACTCATTGGCCATGGCCCATGAATCAGTATTTATTTGTATATCTGGCCAGTTCTCCTTCCAAGAAAAATGCTGACAATGAGGTGCACTGTTTGAAGTTCTGTTCATTGGGAGGATTTTAATCTTCACCACTGTCCTTCAGGAAGGCCCTAGAAAGGGTCTGCAGTGCTATTGCCATCCACTTTTGAGTGATGTCAGCATTTTTCCCAGCATTTTGTCCAGAACCATCTGTAAACCAGGCATGAGTTTTCTCTTCCTAAGTCACTTAATCATAAGGAATTCCCCACGATGACATAGGTGCAGAAAGGGAGAGGAAAGGCAATGTGACTTGAGTGGAGACAATGGATGTTTGGGCCACTTCCTCATGTAACTTACTTACAAACCCAATCTTCTATCTATATACCACTTTCATTTAATGATGGAGTGCTGCTGTGCACATAGAAATGTATGACTCTATGGGTCACACAACATCTAGTTCATGATAGTTGCCTCAGGCTGCATGGTAACTTGATGGACTATAGTTAGGTGTTCAGTCTCTACTAAGGCCCAATAACAAGCCAAACACTGTTTTTCAAAATGAACGTAGTTATCTGTAGAGGATGACAGGGTTTGCTCTAAAATCTTAAAGGTGTACAGAGTGATTCACCAATGGTGGCTTTCCAAATACTCCAAACAGCACCAGTATCTGCCATGGCCACTTAAACACCATTAGATCAACCAGGTAATATGGCCCAAGTGGCAGAGGCCTGACAACCCAAACTTGTTGCAGAGCTTCCTCTTTTTCTGGGCCTCACTCAGAACTGGCAGGTTTTTGAGTCATTTGATAAATAGGCCAAGAAGCAAACCCAAATGAAGGATATGTTGCCTCCAAAGTCCAAAGAGGTCCATCAGATGTTGCACTTCCTTTTTAGTTCTGGTGTGGGCCAGATGCAATAACTTATAATAACTCACTGTCTTTCTCCAAGAGCCACACTTTTTTTTTTTTTTTTTTTTT
>NW_006922208.1:1104904-1105770 GCF_000298275.1 Orycteropus afer afer
GAGGCATCTTTTTACTCAGGCAGCTGCTGGCTTCTGAAGCTGACAAACCCATGCTTGGCAAGTAAAAAGACACAGTCTCAATATTACCAAACCACACAGAAGGCCATTGTTTCAAGTCCATTAAGAGTCCCAAGATCAGCAGACAACATGGCAAACTACTGAACAATGACTTAACTACGTATAGGGTTCATGCATGACAAAAGCTGGAATCCTTCCTCAAAGTTGTGTCTTATATAGTGGAAGCAGCCCACATCCCTAAAGCAGCTACTCAGCTGCTCCAGTAGATTCCAGCATGGAGTTGATTATCAATCTCACCATGGGGAATAACTACATCCAGCTACTCAAAATCAAGCTCAGCGAAGTTGACACATAACCTTAAGTACCACAAAATTTATTAGCAATTTGCTTTCCATATGCCACCATTCTGAATGGTGGGTCACAGTGAGATATTGTGCCTATGGAATCAGTGTCAGTTCAGAGCTAGTGTCCAGTAATCACCAAAAAGTCTGATAATTTCTTATTCCCCAAAGAACAGTCAATTTTGTAAAAGATCATAGATCTCTTTGGGGAAGGCTGGGAGAAAGAATACATATTTTTGGCAGTTTAGTGGGCTACTTACACAAAAGGGTCTCTTCTTTCGAGGAGTTGTATGTCTATAAACTGGCTCCAGTCTAGGAATTGATTGAGCAACTATTTACTACCATTTATTACGGTAGTTAAAGTTAAAGTGTTGTTCACTTGACCTAGACTTTGCCTGCTTGTACAGATCAAGTAAATATTTAATAGATTTCCTATATATTTCAGTCCTAGGGACACCGGGTCTAATTTGCCAATGCATAGATCCATACTATTGTTGTTGGTCGGTG
>NW_006922208.1:1107415-1107941 GCF_000298275.1 Orycteropus afer afer
AGATGAAGTCTGGCCATTCTCACTTCTAAGGAGCATGCCAGCTGCACTTCTTCCAGGATAGATTTGTTACTTCTTTTAGCAGTCCATGGTAAAATGCTGAAAAGCGTTCTTCATAAACACCACAAACCAAAAGCATCAATTCTTCTTCGACCTTCTTTCTTCATTGTCCAGCTCTCACACTCATATGAGGCAACAGAAAATACCAGGTCTGGGTTAGAAACACCTTAATCTTCTTCAGCAGACATCTTTGGTCTTCACAACTTGAAAGATGTCCTCTGCAGCAGATTTTCCCTGTGCAATACATCTTCTGATGTCTTGACTGCAGCTTCCAATGACGTTGATTATAGAAGCAAGTAACATGAAATCTTTGACAATTTCAATCTGTTCTCCTTTTATCATGATGCTGCTTATTAGGCAATGACTTTTCATGTTTCAATAAGTCTAAATGGAGGCTTCTCAGCCTTAGGCCTCAGCTATGACTTCTAGGCCCACTGCTAGGGAAACACTGGTCTCTCAGCTTTGAGTG
>NW_006922208.1:1110826-1113171 GCF_000298275.1 Orycteropus afer afer
CACATGGAAACGGTGAGATGCAAAAAGATGTAACTGTCAAAAGTGAATTTTCATAGGACTCTTTAATATGGAAATAACAGACATTAACCAACCTATCTAAAGTTAAATGAATTTATAGAAAAATATTCAGATCTTAAGCAATTCAAGAAACTAGCAGGTCTCAGAAAGGGTAGAACCACAATAGCACAAGTTATCATAGATGCAAGTTTGTCTTCATGCAAATTCTTTGCTATGAACTTGACTCAGCTCTCATTTTCTTCAATCTTTATGCTTTTCAGCTCAAAGTCTTGAAGGAATGTGACTAAACCTTGAGCAAGGATTAGATTGGTTTGCAATATGAGTTCACCACCCATCTGTCAGCTGTATTGCAGTAGGTTGGAAATTGCTATGATGCTGGAAGCTATGCCACCAGTATTCCAAATACCAGCAGGTCCCCCATGGTAGACAGGTTTCAGCAGGGCTTGAAGGCTAAGGCAAATTAGTGAAAAAGACCTGTCAATCTACTTCTAAAAATTAGTCAGTGAAAACCCTATGGATCACAACAGAATACTGTCCAATATATTTCTGAAAGATGAACCCCATAATTGGAGGGCACTCAAAACACAGTGATCACAACAGTGCACGTGACCGTACAAGAGTTGTGAAGATGGCACAGTACCAAGTAATGTTTCATTTTTTTGTACATAAAATCTCCATGAGTCACAGCCCACTCAACAGCAACTAATAACAATATATATGTGTATACACATACACATACAAATAAGCATATACATGTATATTCCTATATATTTATATATGCATATTTATATGTATGTGAGTATATATACACACACATATACATATACATATATAGTTTATTGTCATATGTGATGTATTGATAATAATTAGTGATTAAAATGTGAAAGTGAAACAAAGAATTGGAAAATACGGCTTTGGTGAAATTAACTGTGCCATAAACCACATGATAGAATTTTGCAAGACCAATTACTTACTCACTGCACATACTTCTTTTTCAACAACATAAACAGTGACTAAACATTCCAGATGGGATACACTGAAATGAAATTGACTGCATCTGTGGAAAGCAACAATGGAGAACAATATTATCAGTCAGAACAAGGCTAAGAGCTGACTATGGAATAAGCCATCTATTGCTCATGTGCAAGTTCAGTTCAAGTTGAAGCTGAAGAATACTAAAACAAGTACATGAGAGCCAAAATATAATCTTGATTATATCCTACATGGATATAGAGATCATCTAAATAAAAGATTAAATGCTTTGAACATGAGTGACTGAAGACCACATGAATTGTGGGATAACATCAAGAACATGAAACATGAAGAAAGCAAAAGTTTATTAAAACGACAGAAAAGGAAGAAAATAATGAAATAGATGTCATAGGAGACTGTGACTTTTGCTGTTAAGAGAAAGTAATTAAGTGAATGAAAGAAGTGCTGAAATAAAAGAACTGAATAGAAGATGTCAAAGGGAAGCTAGAGAAGACAAAGTAAAGTAGTATAATGAAATGGGTAAAGACCTGGAATTAGAAAACCAAGAGGGAAGAACACACTTGGCATTTCTCAAGCTGAAAAGACAGAAGAAAAATCCAACCTTGAGTTGCTATACTGAAGACTGAAGAATTTTATGGGCAAAACATTGAACAGTCAGTAAGCATCAAAAGATTATAAAAGGAATACATAGAGTCATTGTACCCAAATGGTTGATGTTCAACCATTTCAGGAAGTAGCACATGATAAGGAGCTGGTGGCACTGAACAAAGAAGTCCAAGTAGTACTGAGAGAATTGCTGAAAAATAAGACTTCAGGAATTAATGAGATACCCATTGAGATATTTCAACAAATAGATGTAATACTGGAGGTGCTCATACATTTATACCAAGAAATTTGGGAGATAGCTACCTTGCCAACTGACTGGAAGACATCCATGTATTTGTGACCATTCCAAAGAAAGGTGATTCAACAGAATACAGGAACTATCCACCACTATCATGAATATTACCTGAAGTAAAATTTGCTGAAAATAATTCAGAAACAGTTGTAGCAGTATATTGACAAGGAACTTCCAGATATTCAAGATGGATTCACAAGAGGATGTGGAATGAGGGATATCATTGCTGACATCTGATGGATCTTGTCTGAAAGCAAAGAATACCAAAAAGATGTTTACCTGGATTTTATTAAATCTGCAAAGGCATTCAGTTGTGAGGGTCATAACAAATGATGGATAACATTATGAAGAATGGGAATTTTTGAACACTTAATTATTCTCATGAGGAACATGTACATAGACCATGGGCAGTCTTTCAAACAGAACACAGGGCTAT
>NW_006922208.1:1114806-1119118 GCF_000298275.1 Orycteropus afer afer
TGAATTTATCTACATTTGAAGCATACCATAAAGGGAAAAATAATCAATACTTTTTTTATATTTATTTTAGTTCAAGTTATAGCTTCAGTTTTCTTACTGGTTAAAGTTGGAAAATATTATCTATATTTTCTATTTTATAATGTTGTTGAAATGGGTCAGATTAATAATATAAAAAAAATCAAAGAAAGTTAAAATTTTACCTTATATATTTGAGATGCTGCCTATCAAATCAAGTTTTGGTGCCACTGTTTGTATCCAAATTACTATTTTCTTACACTCAAAGTGTTTCTGTTCCATGAGCACTTGTAACAACTACTTTCTATTTTTAATAACTGTCTTATAATTAAATAGTATGCATCATATAGTTTTTCACATAGACTATTGCATTTCCATTCTACCTTGTTTTCTGGAATCTTAATTTGTTTATTAGTAATCATTCTATTTCCTTTCAGATTCCCATTTGTAATATCTACAGCTAAATCACCACCACTCATCTGTCAGTTTGACATACTATGATGGCTTTCATGTTGCTGTGAAGCTGCAGGCTTGCCACTGATATTTCAAATATCAACAGTGTGACCCATGTTGGATATGTTTCCGTGGTTCCAGGCGAAGACAATCTAGGAAGAAAGACAGGATCATTCACTTCTGAAGAAACTGGTCACTGAAAACCTTATGATTGCAAAGAAGCACTATCTGATATATTGCTGGAAAACTTTATGAATAGCAGTGGTTGGAATGCATTAAAAATATGACTGGAGAAAAGCTGCCTCCCCAAACTAGAGTTAACCTTAATGACTGGATGGAGTAAAGCTTTTGGGACCTTCATTTGCTGATGGAGCATGACTCAAAACAGGAAGAAACAGCTATAAATATCTTTGAACAATCAGAATGTGGAATGTATGAAGTATGGATCTCAGAAAAATTGCAAGTACTCAAAAGTGAAGTGGAATGCAAAAAAATATCAAAATCATTGGAATTAGTGACCTGAAATGGTTTTGGACATTTTGAACCAGATAATCATATGACAAATTGAAGAGAAAAGGAGTTGCATTCATTGTCAAAAACAACATTTCAAGATCTATCCTACAATGCTGTCAGTGATAGGATAACTTCCATACACCTACAAGGAAGACCAGCTAATATGACTATTTTTTCAAATTTATGCACCAGCCATTAAAGCCAAAGATGAAGAAATTAAAGAGTTTTACCAACTTCTGCAGTCTGAAATTGAACAAACATGCAGTCAAAATGTATTGATAATGATTAGCGATTGGAATGTGAAAGTTAAAAACAAAGAAGAACCACTGGCAGTTGCAAAATATGTCTTTGAAAATAGAAATGATGCCAGAGATCATATGAAAGAATTTTGCAAGACCAATAATTGATTTATTGCAAATACTTTTTTTAACAACTTAAATGGTGGCTATACAAGTAGACTTCACCAGATGGAATATACAAAAATCAGATAAATTATATCTGTTGAAAGAGATGGCAGAGAAACTCAAAATCATCTGTCAAAACATGGTCAGGAGCTGACTGTGGAACAGATCATCAATTGCTCATAAGCAAGTTCAAGTTGAAGCCAAATAAAATTAAAATAATTCAAGAGAGTCAAAATATGATCTTGTTTATATCCCACTTGAATTTAGAGCCCATCTGAAGAACAGATTTCATATCAATGACCAAAGAATGGACAAGTTGCTGGATGACATCAAATACCCAGTCACTGTATCCAAAAAAAAAAAAAAAAAAAATTGGTCGATGTCTATTTCAGGAAGTAGCTAGTGTACGATAGAGAGCTAATGGTACTGAAAGAATAAGTCCAAGCTACACTGAAGAAATTGGCAAAAAAAAAAAAAAAATAGGCACCAGGAATTGATCGAACACCAATAGAAATGTTTCAACAAACAAATGGATGCAGCGTTGGAGCGTCTTGCTCATTTAATCCAGAAAATGTGGAAGACAGTTACCTGGCCAACTGACTGGCTGGCTGATACAGCTAAATTATTTTGTTAGCCATTACGTCCATTAGGTATATGTCATATGTCCTGTGTTCTATTAATCCATCCAGAATGATACATTTATTTAACAGGGAAAAAACAAAACAAAACAAACAAACAAACAAACAAAAACACTGATTTAGAGATATGTGAAGCACGTAGTATCAGAAAAGGAACCCAAATACTCTAACAGAAGGTACTGCACAGTCTAATTCAATCCTGGAATTTGTCTAATGTCAAACAAACATGATGTTTTAACTCATATTCTTGATATATAAATATAAATGTTGTACTATAATTTGACCTCATTAAATTAACTCCAGAATAAAAACAATATATAGATGCATACACACAAAATTTTATTATATATTATTATTTTTTTTTCTGGACACCCCACTTCAAATTAGTAACCATGTAAACAGTACATCAAATAAAAACAACATTTCCCAGGTAGTCAGAGAAAAGAGAATTAATGACAACTTTCTTGGTTACTGACGTAACCCCTAAATATTGGAGACTATTTCATGATATGTGGCCAAGGGTAACTTAATTTTAAAAGTCTGTATGTTGTAAAGGAGCTCTGGTGGCATAGTACTTAAGGTATTTGACTGCTAACCAGAAGGCTGAAGGTTCAAACCTACCAGGCACTCCTTGGAAGGAAGATTGGGCAATCTATTTCCATAGAGTTACTGTCTTGGAAACCCAAGGGGGAGGATCGCTATGAGTCAGATCTGACTAGACAGCAGTGAGTTTGGTTTTTTGTATGTTGCAAAATAAATATTCTATAATATATTCTCATTCTGATAACTTGATATTTGGTCATAATACATTTTCACATAATGGCTAATGTATGTCATGATATATTATTTGAAGTTTACTAATCAATGTTCCATTATGCTCATGTGGCCAATCATATATTTATAAGAAAAATATTGTTATTTTTTTTCATTGCAAAGGGTATCAAAATAGTTTATCATTGTTTAAAATATGTTATAAAACAGGATGTATTATGTAAAATGCTTATACTTTATATGAATCAATTAAATTTACTCTAATAGCTTGGCAAATTTTGAAACTACTGTATATAATAAAAATAATTAGACTTTTATTCTAACAACATACTTTAATCTTCAGTTGTTGTTGTTGCTATGTGCAGCCGATAATTTTCAGTAGTATCATATAAAAATACATTGTAGAATATAAAGTTTCTTCTCAAATTTTGTTTTTTCTTCTATAGAAGAAATTCCTTTAAAATTTAATAACTCTTTGGTAATTAAATAAATAAAATTTTGGTTAAAACAACCAAGGCCTAAAATTTACTTTATGAAATGTTACAAGTGTAGTATGTAACACTCAGAAATGTTTAAAAGCATATAAACTTTTTTTTTTTTTTTTAATTTGTAGCAGAAGACTAAATGTTGTTTGGGCTGAATTCACAGTGATAGTCAGCTATTCCCTGCTTCCCTGCATTGATTTTAAATACAAGAGCATATGAGAAAGCTGTTAATAACAATGAAAAATTTTTCATAAATGTCTTCTAATTGAAAGATAGGAAAACTTTCTCAATTGCTAATCTATTTCACCAAATTTCTTTCATTTTTACCTGGAAAAATAGAACACAGAATATTATTATTTGAACTTGACATTGGAGAGTTCTTATAACAGTTTGGAAGTAAAATTTATTCAAGGGATCGCATCCACTACTTTGAACAGATAAAGCAAGACTTCTGAAGATCCATTAAAATGGCGTGGCTTGCCTCAATGTTCCAAAAGTTTATACAAAAGTGCCAGTAATTCACAAATGGTGCAAGAACCCTTTTCACATGTCCAATAATTACAATTGTAAAATTTGTGTAAACCACTAAATGTCATTTCAATTGATTTTATCAAATTTATAACTGATTCTAGATTCTGAAAAATAATTTCTTATATGAATTTATCTTTAAGTGGTAACCTTTCAGTTTATTTCTTCCCCTTCAACATTTATAGCCTACTAGTGCTTTACAAAGGGAGAGTAATTACTCTCACTAAGAAAATATTATACCTCTAAAAATCCTGATGAAGAAAAACAGGCTAAGGAAACAAAGTACATGAGAAGGTATAATTCATATTTGCAATGCATGAAGTTTGTTTTTTGGTTTCGTGTACATTTAGTATATGGAAAAATCATGACAGAATAGTTTCCTTTATAAGGTTAAAGTACAACATGAAGAATTATTATCTTCTTCCTGATAAAACTGATTCTTCTTAGTTGTCTTTTATAACTAGGCTTTTCCAAGAAAAAGGTATTCATTGTCACCTAGTTGCAT
>NW_006922208.1:1120050-1123554 GCF_000298275.1 Orycteropus afer afer
CTCATGTTGCATTTGTAGGTAAATTATTCCGTAAAAACAATCATAATCACAACTCATTTTATTGTTGTTGTTTATTTTCTTTTTTGTTACAAAATCCACTCCCATGGAGTCAATTTTGTGGAACTTGAATAAACAGAAGTATAAGTAAATGAAACTAACAAGCTTTTCTGATTCTTATATAGTCCCTTTTTCATCAGTTAGTTCTGTTGCTTTGACATAAGTTCATAAACCTCAAATGGAAATTTGGGATGATAATTAACACATTTAATCTAGAATTTTTGTGATTGGGAAAAAAAAAAAGTTGTACCTAGAGAAGGCCTTAGTTTCAGTATTGTTAATATGGAGCATTATCTGGTAAGTTCACATAACCTGAGAAATCCTAGTGGTGCAGTGGCTAAGCATTCAGCTGCTAACAGATCTGTGGTTTGAACTCACCAGCTGCGCTGCAAGAGAAAGGTGAGGCAGTCTGTTTCCTGAAAGATGACAGTGTTGAAAATTCTGCGGGACATTTCTACTCTGTTGTATAGGGTCACTAGAAGTTAGAATTGACTAGACAGTGATGTATAACTTAATGTAGATTAAAAATGCCATATGAGCTTATAAAGGAGGAGATAACATTGTTTAGAAAGTAATTTAATATTTAAGGATTTCCAATTTGGTAAGCATCATTATCATTCTTCCATTAACTTGGATTGTAGTGTCTAAGGCATTTGACTGCTAACTAGGAGGTTGGCGGTTCAAACCCACCCGCCACTACACAGAAGGAGGACTGTAATCTACTTCCTTAAATATTTATCTCCTCAGAGACCCAAAGGGAATAGCTATGAGTCTGAATTGAATGGGTGGCAGTAAGGGTTTTTTTTTTTGGCAATATTCCAAATAAAGGAGAAAGAAATTACAGATGACTTAGTTACATATATATTGGCAAAAAAGACTTAGATAAAGAATTCCCTGTTGACTAAAAAATTCTATATGGAAATGTTATTTTCACAAATTCCTAAATATTCATCAGCATCTGATTTATAAACTCACTGCGGTGGAGTTGGTCTGACTGAGAGGGACTCGTCTTTGGTTTTCCTAGGCAATATCTCTACAGAAGTAGATTGCCCAATCTTCCTTCCAAGGAGTGGCTGGTGGGTTTCTGATTAGCAGTCAAATGTCTCAGGCACTATACTACTAGAGCTCCAAAAATTATAGAAGTGTAAAATTGTTGCTGAAAATGATTTTTCAATAATCAAGAAATGTTCTTAATTTCATAAATAAAAGTGAAAGCTCAGAGAGTTAAGTCACTTGCATAAATTCATATCATCAATTAAAATCTTGCCTAAGTTTCCAGGTGTTCCAGGACCGAAGAGTGATAGCCTCATGACACAGACTATCATGTAAATTGCAGCAGTCTACCCATGTTCATCTTTTGATTAATATTTTTTGAGTCTGTGATTTGAATAGTGAGCATCATCAATGTGCAAAGGAAAATTGTGTATGATATACAGCTGAGATGGATAACTAAAACACATGAAAAACCTGTGCCAATGTAATACCAAACATATATTTAGTAATAAACACACTGATCATAGCAAAAAAAAAAAAAAAAACTAGAAGAATATAATCCTCAATATGAAAGAAGACATTTAAGCAACTAAGTTTCCCAAAGTCAAATAGTTGTAAATGAACTACGGAGATGTTATTTTCACAAATTCCTAAATATTCATCAGTATCTGATTTACAAACTCACTGTGGTGGAGTTGATCTGACACATAGGTACCCTTCCTTGGTTTGTCTAGGCAAAATCTCTATGGAAGTAGATTGCCCAATCTTCCTTCTGAAGAGTGGCTGGTGGGTTTCTGATTAGCAGTCAAATGTCTTATGACTAAATGAAGTGGAGGATGAAATTTTGTTGTTTCACCAACAAATCCGCAATAAAGACAGAGTAACAAATAATTTTCTGAGCTCGAATAATAATTAAAACTCAAATCTGGTAAGATGAAACTTAACAGAAATGAATTGAAGGCACAATTCACCTTAAGAGTTAAATAAGTAGAGGTGTGAAATTGGAATATAAAATAAAATGTTCTTACTTACATTTTTTTGTAAATTTGGATGTTGTTATTCAATATTATTATGTCAAATAAGCAGTTAGGATAGGAGTATTTAAAAATAAATAAATACAAAAGCTAAGTTTCCATAGTAAGAAGTGCTCCAGTATAATAATCATGCTCAAAATATAATCAGTGGTAGACTTTTTCATCCATAATTAGATATCATGCCAGTGTCTTGAAATGGAAAAAATAAATTAAGAATACTGACAAAGTGAATAATATCCAGAGTAATGAGCCATATGTAACAACAATCTCTAAAGAAAGTTAAGGGATTTAATCTTCAACTGAGAAAAGCTAAATATTTAAGTAAGTGTTATATATGTGAGACTATCTCAAATAAAATTGAAAATAAACTTTCTTATGTTGTTGATAGCACAGAACCAGGACTAAGGGTAGAAATGATAAGAAGGCAGATATTAAAAATTAGAAAATTGCTAAGCTAGTGACAAAAACTTTGAGAAAGTATGTGAGACAGTAATGTTATATTAAAAGAGAAATCGAACAGACTGAGGGAAAAATGAAACTCCATGTTGATGAACTTGGACAGACAATATTTAAATGAAAAAAACAATGACTAGAAAGGAGAAGAGTTAAATGCCATGCGATTAATCAAATATAAGCCCCAGATATGAAAAATCAAAAAGTTATGTGGAAATTTGCTAAGACTCTGAGCGTTATGATACACAAGGACAGAGGCCTCATGTACTGTCTACTTCTTATTGTATTTCATACAAATTTACATTTTATAGTGACAAGAAAACAGTAGCCTACATAAGGAAGACAGGTCAGGGGCAGAATTTAACTGGCGTAAATGCAACTCAAGTCATTTTGCAGAGATTGAGAAAGTAAAAGAATTTACACAGAGTGAGTAAATTTTCTCACCATTCAAAGGGATGGTGAAAATGAAGTGGAGGATAAGATTTTATTGTTTCACCAAGAAATCAGTTTCCTTGTGTCCCTCATGAAAGGGACTGAGGGGCTTTCTGTGCTGAAAGAGACTATTACATATAATGCATACTCTAAATCTTGGGGCACGTTGTCTAGAATTAGGCTCATTTAGAGCAGTTAGGTTAATCTCCAATAATGATATTCATAAGCATTTGAAGATTATTTATTTTATTGTAGTTTGGGTGCAAATTTACCAAGCAGATTTGTTTTACATTCAACAGTTTATGTACATTTGATTTCATATCCCTGATTAAACTCCCAACAATAAAAAAGTGAAAGGCAGCCTACAGATAACCTACCTAATGGGAGATTCCACCCAAATAAGAAAGAGTCATGAAAAAAATAAATCAACTATAAAAAAATGCATTTTTTATTGATAAATAGTAAATATATAGAGAGACATGAAATCTTATATTCAGAGGTGAGAACTTACTGATAAAAAGTGCTCTTTTTTACT
>NW_006922208.1:1123654-1125674 GCF_000298275.1 Orycteropus afer afer
TATCAACTCAGGTTATAGTGCAATGCATAGCAGTGATTGGACTACTGGTCAACTAGGAAAGGAATTAACACAGTTCCAGGGTTGTTACTAACAGAAACCACCAAATCTACTGCTACTGGAATTATCTACTAGGACCATTTCACTGCTACTTTGTATGATATTGGCCACCAAACTTCTGTGACATTCAGTCTACCAACTCCCGTGACGTTCAGTCTACCAACTCCCATGCTTCTTGTCACATGATGAAGCACAAATATCTCTGTCTAGATTGAAAAAGAGTAGGTCATCTGGCTGCTAGAGCTTGAACAAAGAGTGATTTTTCTCTTCCAGTAGCTGGAGAAAGTGAAAGGCAGCCTACAGATAACCTACCTAATGGGAGATTCTACCCAAATAAGAAAGAGTCATGAAAGAAAACTAAATCAGCTATTAAAAAAATGCATTTTTTATTGATAAATAGTAAATATATAGAAAGGCATATGAAATCCTAAGTTCAGAGGTGAGAACTTACTGATAAAAAGTTCTCTCTCTCCCTCTCTCTCTCTCTCTCTCTCTTTCTTTTTAAGAATCGGGGCACAGAAAATAAGAGAATGATATTAATGGAGATTTTATGTCAATTATTAGCTTTATTCCAGTATTGTCTATATTTTCAAACTATTTTCTCGTAATTTTAAAGTAGATATTGGCATGTAAGTATGTTTTCCTTGGTCTTAACACCACTTCATAAATTTGTTGGCAAATCTCTTTCTATTCTCTGCTAATGTAGTTCTTGGAGCTCTGGTGATGGTGATGTAGTGGGTAAGATGTTTGGCTGCTAACTTGAAGGTCAGTGGTCCAAACACATCAGTAACTCTGTGGGAAGAAGATGAAGAATCTACTTCTGTAAGATTTACAACCTTGGAAACCCAATGGGAATCACTATGAGTCAGAACTGACTCAAAGGCAGTAAGTTTTTTTTTTTTTTCGTTTGCTTGTTTCAATGTAGATCTTGACCTTCCTAGGAAATAATATGCTATATAGAAAGAGTAGCTGAAGCAATCAACAGACAAAATACCTACAATATCCAGTGAGTTTACAAACATGAAGAGGATAAATTCCTTGATCTCTAGTTCTTGTGCCTTTGTACCAGTCCTTGCTGGGGAGTTCTCAGAGAAGTTCCTAACTAGACTTATTGAAAAATAAAACAAAACAAAACAATCCAGCAATAGTTAAATGGAATAAAATGGAAATGCAGATCAACTCTCAAGGATAACCTGTTGCCTTAGAGTCAATTTCGACTCATGGTAACCCTAAAGTGGTACAGAGCAGAATTATTCCATGGAGCTTGTTTGGCCTTTATCTTAATAAAAACAGATTGCCAGGATTTTCTTCCATGATACCACTGGCTAGTCTTGAACCACCAACCTTTAGGTTAGTAGTCAAGCACAAAATGTTTGTGCCACCTAGGGAACTTAAGTAGCAAGCTAGAATGACAAATTTATATGTAATTTAAGGTCATACTTATTTTGAGGAACTCTGGTAGCATAGTGCCAAAAGCACCCGACTGTTAACCAGAAAGCTGGAGGTTCAAAGCTACCAGCCACTCCTTGGAAGGAAGGTTGGGCAATCTACTTCCATAGTGATACCACCTTGGAAATCTAAGGAGGGGATGCTATGAGTTGGGTCTGACTTGACGGCACATAACAACAACAACTTCTTTTGTTCCTTTTATTCTATTTGAGTATCTGCCCAGGACTAATAACACACCCACCCGAATGGTGGATTGCTTGCTCACGGACAGTTGTAGGGATCACAACAGAATCCCGATCCACAGAAGAATGTCTCTTTTCCTGGGATGTCCATAAATATATTGGAAGTAGGCCACACCCCTCGGGAAACTCCCTTTCAATGGATTGGCTGCCCAAAACATATTCATCTGGTCCCATCATGGGAATAACCACATCACAACTGCTTAAACCACACAGAATTGTAGTCCAGCCAAGTTGACACACAGCTCCAACTATCACAGTCCACCCCTTGTCAA
>NW_006922208.1:1125875-1126481 GCF_000298275.1 Orycteropus afer afer
CCTTCATTTCTGAAGGGTCTGGGCCATTAGCAGTCATATCAGAATTGGGTTGCTGTAATTTTCCACTGCCTTTAATCACAAGGCACGGTAGTTCTAACAGACATTCTAAAGAAACTCCTGTATTCCAGACATATTCTTCTTTACCTCCATTATGTAAAGTAAAAACAATTTCCCCTTGGTAATCAGGATCTATCACACCAGATAACACAGTAATGACCTTCTTTGTCTATTGATCCAGAGGCAGGAGGAAGCCAAAATGTCTGGATGGCATTCTTAATTTCCAGTTCAATGCAATCAGCATTGTGTCTCCAGGTGGGAGTGTTCCTCCCTTTGGGACTAAAATCTCCAAACCCCCAGAGAACAGGGTAGCAGGGACAGGAAGCAAAAAATTTTTGAGTGGCTCACGAGGGATAATAATGAGTGGTACCACTCCCATTTCCACCCCTTCATTCCTGGACTCGTGAATCCTGGCTATTGGAGAAACAGAACCATATATTAGATGCTAGTTTAGAGCATATACAGCCTCCTGGAGAACATTGCCCCAACCCTTCAAGGTATTGTCACCTAGCTGGCACCATAATTGTGTTTTCAGGAGGCCATTCTATC
>NW_006922208.1:1127927-1134764 GCF_000298275.1 Orycteropus afer afer
GCCTCCAAAATCCAAAGAGGCCCACCAGACATTGTGCTTCCTTTTTAGTTGCGGGGGAAGCCAGATACAATAACTTGTCCTTCATTTTAGTAGGCATATCTCGACATGCCCCACACAATTGGACCCCTAGAAATTTCACTGAGGTGGAAGGTGCCTGAATTTTTGTTGGGTTAATTTCTCAACCTCTAGTATGCACATGCCTCATCAATAAGTCTAGAGTCATTGCTACTTCTTCTTTTATAGGTCCAATCAGCATAATGTCATCAATATAATGGATCATTGTGATGTCTTGTGGAAGGGAAAGGAGATCCAGATCCCTACAGACTAAATTATGACATAGTGCTGGGGAGTTGATATACTCCTGAGGAAGGACTGTAAAAGTATACTGTTGGCCTTGCCAGGTGAAGGCAAACTGCTTCTGACCATCTTTTGAAATTGATATCAAGAAAAAGGCATTGACCAGATCAATAGCTGCATACCAAGTACCTAGAAATGTACTAATTTGCTCAAGCCAGTAAACCACATCAGGAACAGCACTTACAATTGGAGTCACCACCTCATTATGTTTACAATAATCTACTGTCATTCTCCAAGATCCATTTGTTTTTTGCACAGGCCAAATAGATGAATTAAATGGGGATATGTTGGGAATCACCACCCCTGCATCCTTCAAGTCCTTGATGGTGGCAGTAACCTCAGCAACCCCTCCAGGGATGTGGTACTGCTTTTGATTTACTATTTTTTTGGGGGTAGAGGCAGTTCTAATGGCTTCTACTTGGCTTTTCCTACCATAATAGCCCTTACTCCACCTGTCAGGGACCCAATGTGGGAATTCTGCCAATTGCTCAGTACATCTATTCCAATTATGAATTTTGGCACTGGGGAAATCACTACAGGATGGGTTCGGGGACACACTGGACCCACTGTGAGATGCACTTTAGCTAAGACTCTATCAATAATTTGACCTCCATATGCCCCCACTCTGACTGGTGGGTCACAATGATGCTGTGGGTCTCCTGGAATTAGTGTCAGTTTGGAGCCAGTGTCCAGTAATCTCTGAAAAGTCTGATTATTTCCTTTTCCCCAATGAACAGTTACTCTTGTAAAAGGCCTCAGATACATTTGAGGAAGGCTGGAAGAAAGATTGACATTATAGATTTTTGGCAATGTAGTGGGGTCCTTCCACAAAGGGACCTCACTTCCCCTTCATTCAAGGGGTTGTGGGTTTGTAAACTGACTCAAGCCTGGGAATTGATTGAGAGGTCGTGACTCTGTATTCTGTCAATTCAATCTGGATTGCTGTTCACGTGACCCAGAATTCTTCTGTCTATACAGATCAAGTAAATATTTAGTAGGCTTTCCATGTATTTCACTACTACGAACACCATGTGCAAGTAGCCAATGCCATAATTCCACATGAGTGAGACTATTCTGATTACTGTTCTGGCTTTGCTGTCCATTATGGTAACTACACCCACCTTGCCTTTGTCAATTAACTGCTGGCACTTGGCCCCTACCACCACAGGGTGTAATCAGCCCCATCGTGGTTAAGTGTTTTAGTTCAGTTAGGGCAGTTCCCACTGTCAAATTAGGTTTACATAAAATAGTAATCACAGCAGTCTTCAAGGATGCTGGAGCTCCCTTCACAAATTTATTCCTCACTGTACTGGTAAAAGGCATGTCTTCTGGACTCTCCATTTCTGTCTCTATGGGTCTAATCTGATAAATCCATTCTAACAGGCCAATTTCCCTAAGCCTCTGGATACCTTCTTCTACATCATACCAAGGCAGGTCTGGTACTTCAACTTGACTTAAGGAAGGCCACCACATAATCCACGCTTCAGTAAGCCAACCAAATATACTATTAGATCCTTTCCTAACCTCTTGAGCTGAAACATTGAATGAAGAATCCGTACTTAGTGGGCCTAAATGAATAAAATCAGACTGATCCAATCTTACATTCCTTGCACCATTATCCCACACCCTCAGTAGCCATTTCCGATCAATGCCCTCACTTTAACTTCAGATACCATTCTGGGTTGGCAATTTAATTGGCATTGTAATTCAGCCACCTTACAATAAGTCTCTGTGTTTGGTTTTCAGCAATATCAGCTCTGTTACTAGAAGAAATAAGGCATTTTTTTTCAGAGCACAACTGGAAACACTGAGGTCTTTTATGTGGTGCTTAAGCCGAAACTCAGCACCTCGGAGTTCATCTTGCTCTTTCACCACTTTGTCTAGTGTAAATAAGACCAACCAATCAGCTTCCTTATACTTCTCATTCTGACAAAGTTGCAAAAAAATATCAAATATGCAATCACCTAGAGCCTCACTTCTCACAAGTACTTGATCTATTGGTGGTGCTATTTTGCATATTAGTGTTGCCACCTCATGCCATGGATTAACAGGGCCCTCTTTACTAACAGAGGCAGGGTCACTAGCATCTATAAGATTAATCAAATTGGAGAACCAATTTTGGAAGCCCATCCTTATGATTTTGTTTCTCTAGGACCATTCCCAGGGCTTCTTCTTATATACAGGAAGCAGATCACCTCCCAAAGGCAGCTACTCAGCTGCTTGTGGTAGATCCCATCATAGAGTTGATTGCCAGTCTCATCATGGGGAATAACTACCACCAGCTGCCCAGCCATTCAACCAGGCCCAGCCAAGTTGACACACACATAACCACCACAACACCTAAGAGTAAAATTTATTGAATATATACGTCCTCTTCTTTCTCTTATCATGGAAGGACAGTGGATATTAGGAATGATTTGCTGTTTTACTTTAGGGATCTTTAAAATTTTGAGGCTTGTACTCCTAAAATAACTTTGCAATCTGTGTGCCTCTATCATATTTTTAATTTGGCATCCACAATTTTTAATGTAAGTTTAAATATTTGCAAAGTCTGTAATTTCCAATATGTTCTAAATATTTGACATTTAAAAATAAAGCTGTTTTATATCATCCTTTCAAACAGATCCAATGAAATCTAAATACCATTGTATTTCAATATCTATCATTATCAATTAAAAATAGCATTTTTTTCATATTAAACAACTTGAAGTAAGCTGTTTTTTTCCCTTGAATTTATGTTTCCATGCTACTCCTCAAACCCTAGTATTTTATATGTATGCAATTTATTTCTCTGCTTAAAATACATATTTTATAAATGATTTTATCATGTTTCTTGGACTAAGTAATATATATATATGTATATCTTTTTACTTTTTCAAAAACTTTCTGTGTGCTCTAAGTGTCTTTTTATTTTTCTGGATTAAGATAGCATATCTTGTTGTTGTTGTTATGTGTCATCGAGTCAGCCCCGACTCATAGCGACCCCTCCTTGGGTTTCCGAGGCAGTATCACTACAGAAGTAGGATTGTCCAAACTTCCTTCCAAGGAGTGGCTGGTGGGTTTGAACCGCCAGCCTCCTGGGTAGTAGTCAAGTGCCTTAGGCACTATGTTACCAGAACTCCTATAATTAGTACATAATTATGTAATTCAATTTATTAGAAATTCGCTACTTTAGAACATAGATGAAGTTTACATTTCCAATTAGTTTATTAATTCATAAATGAATATTACTTGTTGCTCTAAAGAGAGAGGGTTCAGTGACTATTATTATCTAATTTATGTTGAGCAATTATTTTACATAAAACAGGTAGAAATGACAAGTAGTGTTCTAACAATGTTATTTTGTATTTTGATCTTTTCTCATTGTATATCAAAATTAATATTGATATATAATAAAAATTCTATTCAATTGTTCACCTACTGACAACTGATAAATTTACTTCTCAATTTTGTTGAAAAGAAAAAATATAAATCATCTACCAAGACTTACATAATGTTTTAGCTACACCTACACTTTGATTTAATTTTGTTTATTGAGTGAAATTAAATGAAACCAGGACAAAATCTACATCACATTACTGGAAATTGTGCCTTTTCTTGGTGTTGTCATTAGTTGTCAGTATTGTTAATTCTGACTCATAGTCACCCTATGTGCAACAGAAAGAAACACTGCCTGGTCTTATACCATCCTCACAGTTGTTGCTATGTTTGAGGCCATTATTGTAGCTACTGTGTCAATCTATTTCACTGAGGGTCTTATTTTTCACTGACCATGTACATTACCAAGCATGATGTTATTCTCCAGGAAATGGTAGTTCCTGATAACATGTCTAAAGTATGGGAAATGAAGTCTTGCCATCCTCACTTCTGAGGAGCATTCTCTACGTACTTCTTCTAAGACAGATTTGTTCTTTCTTCTGGCATGGTACATTCACTATTCTTATTAGTACAGAGCCAGTAGGGTATATATGATGTTGTTGTTGTTGTTATGTGCTGTCAAGTCAGACGTGACTCATAGTGACCCCTCTCTGGGTTTCTGAGGAAGTATCACTATGGAAGTGGCTGGTGGGTTCGAACCTCCAGTCTTCTGGTTAGCAGTCAAGTGCCTTAGGCACTATACTACCAGAGCTCCTAATAGGGTGTGTGTGTGTATATGTGTGTGTGTGTGTGTGTGTGTGTGTGTGTGTTCCTTATTGGTTCTGTTTCTTTGAAGAACCCTGACTAAGACACATGGAGGATAGAATCACTGAGAAATTCTCAAGTCTCCCTCACCACATATTCAAGGACACCGATCTGTCAAAGACTAAGGTAAGTTGAAACGACAGAAAACAATCCCTTTTCGAAGTTAACAACTATACTAGCAATGTAAATTTGCAAGTAACAGCAATCTACAGCTGAAGGAGACCTAAGCCTTATACTGAATGTTCTTTTCTGAGATGTAGGTGCAAGGGATGACCTAAAACTGAGCATGAACAACTGAGCAAAAGCCACTGGCAAACCAACCCTTGCCTAAGAAAAAAAGCAATGCTAGAGGAAGTTGAAGCACATGGTACCCAGAAGAGCAATGCAGAATATTATCTATAATTTGTTATATTCCAAATAATTCAATGCCTGTGCATAGTCAATAAAACAAAAGTAAACATCTTTCTTGTATTCTTTCCTTTCTGCCAAGATCCATCTGACATCAGCAATGTTATCCCTGATCCCACATAATCTTCTGAATCCAGCTTGCATTTCTGGAAGTTCCTTATCAATATACTGCTACAATAATTTTTGAATTATCTTCAGAAAGATTTTGTGTGTGATATTAATGATATTTTTCGATAATTTTCATATTCTATTGGATCACCTTTGTTTGGAATGAGCACAAATATCAATCTCTTCCAGTCAGTTGGCCAGGTAGCTGTCTCCCAAATTACTTAGCATAGATGAGTAAGGGCCTCCAGCATGGCATCTTAGGTTTAAACATCTCAATGGGTATTCCATCAATTCTTGGAGTCTTGTTTTTGCCAACCAAACCCATGGTATTTTCAATGGCCTCATATGCATGTGAAAGCTGTTGTTGTTGTTGTTGGTATGTGCCCTCGAGTCAAACCCGACTCATAGCGACCCCTCCTTGGGCTTCCGAGGCAGTATCACTACGGAAGTAGGATTGCCCAACCTTCCTTCCGAGGAGTGGCTGGTGGGTTTGAACCGCCAGCAGTCTAATTAGCAGGCAAGTGTTCTAGCCACTATGCTACCAGAGCTGGCAGGCCCAGCTCTCATCGCTGCTCACTGTCTTGAGGGAGAATTTCCTTGTGGTTCAGGAGCCAACTCTGTGTGGAAGGCTTAAAGATTTGGAAAGAGTTTAACGGGAAAGGAATGTGTGAAGGAGAAATTGATTCTCTTGCATGAATTTCTGCAAAGAGAAATAAAGAAAGACTCAGTTATGTGACTTGGAAACTAAACTACATAAAGAAGAATTATCAGAGGAGGGCTACCTGGCTAAAGTCAAATCCCTTTTACATAAAGATTTGTCCTTGGAGAATGGAGCTCATGCTGGGGAAGTGAATGGATGTCTAGAAAACGGGAGCCATACAAGTGGCAAGGATCGCAGAGTGGGAATGGCGGATGCAAACAAATCCTCCAAACCGGTTTCAAAACCTCGCCCATCCTGAAGAAGCAAGTCAGATGGAGAAACTAAGCCTGAAGTTTCACCTAGCCCCAGGATCACAAGGAAAACAACCAGACAGACCACCATTGCATGTCATTTTGCAAGGGGCCCTGCCAAACGGAAACCTGAGGAAGAGCCTGAAAAAGCAAAACCAGAAGATTCTGTTGATGAAGAAGAAAAAGACTAAGATGAAAAGAGATGTAGAGTTACCCCCAAAGAACTAGTTGCTAGACCTCTCCCTGCAGAAGAGCTGGAAAGAGTAAAACCATGTGAAAGCTAGACAATGAAAAAGGAAGACTGAAGAAGAGTTGACACCTTTGAATTGTGGTGTTGGGGAAGAATACTGAAAATTCCATGGACTTCCAGAAAAATGAACAAATCTGTCCTGGAAGAAGTGCAGCTGGAATGCTCCTTGGAAATGGCCAGACTTTGTCACATCTACTTTAGTCATGTTGTCAGAAGAGATCAGTCCCTGGAGAGAGATGTCGTGCTTGGTAAAGTGGAGGGTCAGCCATAAAGAGAAAGTCCCTCAATGAAATGGATAGACACTGTGGCTGCAATGAAAGGCACAAGTTTGTTTGGTAGCCCTTTGACAAAAACAGGTGACTTTGAAGCTAATGATGTTAAAGTTCAGAGCCCCCACCCTATTAACCCCCCAAAACACTCTTGTGATAGCTTGGACTTACTAGTAATTAAAGACTATTCTAGTAGAGGCAATGTTGTTGTTGTTGCTGTGTGCCGTCGAGTCAACCCCCGACTCATAGCGACCCCTCCTTGGGTTTCCGAGGCTATCACTACGGAAGTAGGAATGCCCAACCTTCCTTCCG
>NW_006922208.1:1135034-1136443 GCF_000298275.1 Orycteropus afer afer
GAGGAGTGGCTGGTAGGTTTGAACCACCAGCTTTCTGCTTAGCAGTCAAATACTTTAGACAGTACATCACCAGAGCTACATAAACAGTTCTGATAAATGACTTAAAGCAATTTCACAAGAAATGGACCTGGAATTCTAGTTCTCTGGTAAATTATTTATGATTCCTTTTTTTTTTTTTTCTTTCTAAATAAATGCTTACTTTCATACCTAATTTTGTATTTGCAATTATGTATTTTTTTCTGAAAGTAGGATATTCACCTGGTACAAACTTTAAGTTCGTCAAATTTATTATCTGCCATGCACAATACACAATTGTTTGCTCACCCTTTGCAAAGTCTTCAGGCATTTCCAATGTATCTGTACATCTCAGTTTAAAAACTGCTGTCCTGGGTAACTTTTGTGTCCATTCTCCTTTTAACTGATAATCAGAATTTCATGTTATTTTGGAGAACTATAAAAGAACTAGATAATATGCTTAATTTTATTTCATAGGTTCAATTTGTATTAATCAATTGAATAATTTTACACTGACAAACATTTTCTTTTGCTTTGTGGAAGAAACTAGTTCTTCTTTGTTTATACCCACCAATGTCTCTTTGTACTCTCAATGAAATAATTAGCATGATGTAGAGGGAAATCACTCAACATAGAGTCATACTGATGGATGTCTCACATCTGTCCAATTCTGTGTGAGACTAGAAATAATACATTTCTTGAGTTTCTATTTTTCACCTGAAAATGTAAGGATGGCTTTGAGATAGCCCCCATTCATTCTAAACTAAGAAAGAAAATATCACTTCTCTTGAGTTTTCATTTTTTGATATTTGTATTTTTACCTATGCAAGTGATTTTGAAATATAAACAGAACTTCAGAGTTTATTCAGTTTATGTCTTTCCCCTTCACAACTCCTGATACTTATTTTAAACAGATAATAATTTTCAACTTTCTTTCATTGTAATGTAGACTGCTAGCTCCTGAATATTGAATTTTAGTTATCTTCTAAGGGTTATGGATTGGACTGTTTCCCCAAAAAATGTGTATTGTAAATACATTTGGGCATAGGGTTTTCTTTGTCTTATTAATTATATGATTTAGTGTAGACTGTGTCTTAATGCAATCTCTTCAAAATATTAAAAAAAAAAAATAGATTAAGCAATCAGGAAAAAGAGCACAGATGGGGGAAAATAGATGCCATGTCAGATGAGTTCTCCAAGGACCAAGAAACAGGAACTGAAAAGAGACAAGGACCTTCCTTCAGAGCCAACAGAGAAAGAAATCCCTTTAGAGACTGTGGCCTGAATTCAGACTTCTAGTCTCCTAAACTATGAGGAAATAAATTTCTATTTGATAAAGACACCTATCTGTGGTGTTTCTGTCATAGCAGCATTAGATAACTAAAACACCAACC
>NW_006922208.1:1137123-1139013 GCF_000298275.1 Orycteropus afer afer
ATCACAGGAAAAACACACACAGTTGATTTGTACTTGTCTGTTTCAGATCACCTATATTAGATCTCTTGTGTCAGTTCAGAAAAACTTTTTCAAATATAATGTCTCATTTTTATACTTAAACCACACATTTTCTAACTAAATTGTTTCTCTGTATGACATAAGCATATCACATATTTATAATAAGATGATAACATGTCAGTGAAAACCTAACATATAGGAGTTTGAAATTTTCTGAAAAGCCTCATAAATTTTATAGCTCAAAAGTTCAGTTAAAAACTCACAAAGCTTTCACAGTTCTAATTTCCAGTACTGTAGAGTTATTTTATTTTTCTGAATAATGGAGATTTCATTTTTATAAATGTATAGTACATGAAGAAGGATTAGGATTCTATCCCTAAATTTCCACAATGGCATGAATTGCTACACATATTGCTTCTGCATTTGTTCAAAAGAACAACCCACCTAAAATTATTACACTATTTCTGAGATGTTACAAGCAATGTGATCCATCAAGTAGATCTTTTAAGTTATTTAAATTCTACATGATACTCATAGATTAAAATGTGAGCCTGAAACTTGTTTTATAATCCAATTTCTATTAAGGTAATATAGAGGGTAGGAAGAAAACTTGTAAGATGTGAGAATCATATGAGATTAAAAGAATGTCTCTACATAACAATGACCTCTAAGGAAGGATAAGGTAAGAACTTTTCCCAATTTTTACTGGTTTCAAGTTATTTACTTTATTACTAATTTTCATTTTCATCTCTTGTTGTTGTTGTTATGTACCCTCGAGTCAGACCCAACTCTTAGTGACCCCTCCTTGGGTTTCCGAGGCAGTATCACTATGGAAATAGATTGCCCCATCTTCCTTCCGAGGAGTTGCTGGTGGGTTTGAACCACCAGCCCTCTGGTTAGCAGTCCAGTGCCATAGGCGCTATGCTACCAGAGCTCCCTCATTTTCATCTAGACATAGTTTTATGCTAGAGGTTTCAACTAGTGTCCATGATTCACAGGATTTTAGGTGGTATATTAATCCTTTGAACTTGTATGTAAAAATACTATGAAGAAAAGTCTTTATAGTTTTTAGAATTCTCAACAAATGCTATAAATGCAAATATTTAAGATATACTGAAAGTTATGTACTTCAAATAAGGAGCTCTGTCAATGATATAAATTACCATACTTCCCTTTATAAAGAACAATTTGACTTATAAAATCAAAAGTTATAGATCTTTTCTTTTTACAAAATTCTCACCTACTTGAACTTCCATAGGTCAATGTCTATAAAACTCGGATTTTAAAAATTAAAAAAAAAAACCCTCTACAAAACACACTATAAGCAAATTACCAGGTCTTTGGAGGGGTCTTTCATGTTGTCATAAAGTATAACTAATAAACTCAAAAAAGGAAAATAAAACTGAAACCAAGCCAAATACCATCGAGTCAATTTCAACTCATAGTGACCCATAGGGTTTCCAAGGCTGTAAATCTTTATGGAAGTAGATTGCTGTATCTTCCTCCCACAGCTGGAGGGTTTGTACTGCTAGCCTTCTGGTTAGCAACCAAATGCCAAAACAACTGCACCACAAGAGCTCTTTCAAAGAAGGAAAAGAGATGACAAATATTGCATTCTGAAAAGAGACATACCAGAAAAAAAACAAATTCACTGCCGTCAAGTCAATTAGACTCATAGTGACTCCTCCTTGGTTTTCTGCGGTGGGATCTCTATGGAAGAAAGATTGCTCCATCTTTCTTCTGAGGAGTGGCTGGTGGGTTTGAACAGCCAGACTTCTGGTTAGTAGTCAAATGCCTTAGGCACTACGCCAGGAGAGCTCCCGAAAAGAGACATAGATGAACTCATATGATTCCTCTAGGTGTTGCTTAAAA
>NW_006922208.1:1140423-1141060 GCF_000298275.1 Orycteropus afer afer
AGCCATTCCATTACTAGGTATATATCCTAAAGAAGTGAGAGCTAGGACAAGAACAAATATATGCACACCCATGTTCATCACAGCACTATTTATGATAGGCAAAAAATGAAAACAACCTAGGTGTCCATCAACTGAAGAATGAATAACCAAACTATGGTATACATACACAATGGAATTCTATGCAACCCTAAAGAATAACCTAGAATCTGCAAAACACCACATAACCTGGATGGACTTGGAAGACATTATGCTGAGTGAAATAAGTCAATCACAAAAGGACAGATATTGTATTAGTCCATTATTGTACAAAGTCAAAGAAAGGTTTCTATATGGAAGGAAATTTTCTTTCTTGATTATCAGGAGAGTAGGGAATACTGTTATATAGGTAGAGACAAGTATTTATTTGGGTGAAGAGAAGGGCAATGTACCAAATGTGAGTGATCGACACAATGGCATTGAGGAAGAGGGAAAAAAAAAAAAAAAAGACAAGGAAAATAAAAAAATGTGAAAAGGTCCAATATGTTGAGTTGTAGTCAGTTTTCCTCACACACATCACCAAACCCCATGTCAGGGGTAATAATAACTAATAATAACTAACAGTATTCATTCTGTTACTATAGATGACTTTTTCCTCTTC
>NW_006922208.1:1141675-1142777 GCF_000298275.1 Orycteropus afer afer
TTGTGTAGTGGGCTATTCATTGAGCACAATTTTGCATATGTTCCATGAGAGGATTGCTTTCTCTCATTTTCTTTGCTGTATAGTTTTTTTTTTTTTTTAAGTTGATTCTGACTCATGTCAACTCCATGTGTGTCAGAGTAGAACTGTACTGCATAAGGTTTTCTTTTTCTTTTACTTTTTTATTGTGCTTTGGGTGCAAATTTACAGAGCAGAATTTGTTTTACATTCAACAGTTGATGTGCATTTGGTTTCACTCTCCCATTACCTTCCCCAACCCTAACCTACTCTCCTCCTCTCTCTTCCTTGTGACCAACCCCTGTGCTCTTCTTAGGCACTCCTGTCTGTCCAGCTTTCCCTGCATGTGAATGCTACCCCTCTGGTGTGCCATGGCCGATTGCTTCAAGGGGTGTATCTCTGTAGAGTAGGTGAGTATATCTCCCTGGGTTGGGTGTTCTGCATATAAGTCTCACTGCTGTTGAGCTGAGAGCCAGCCCTTGGGAGTGAATCTTATCCCATGATAAGTTTATATCTGTTGTATAGTTTTTCATGGAATATATATATCACAGTTTGTATATTGAGCCACTTTTTGGTGGGGATTGGAATTGTCTGCAGATTTTGTATGTTATAAATAAAGCTCATATGATCACTTGTGTAAAAGTTGATATGTGGATGTGTGTTATCATTTCTCTTTGTACATGTATACAAGTGAACTTAGTGCATCCTATAATACATTTCTAAGAAACTGGAGAACATTTTTCAAAATAATTATATCATATTACACTTTGAAAAACAACATATTGGTGATTTGTGTTACAGTTGTTTCATATCTTTATCATCACTGGTATTTTAGTCTTTTTTGTTTAACAATTTTATATAGTGTGTGTCTTAATATCTCAATATTAATTTCTTGTCCCCAATGACTAAAGTTAAAGAAGAAAGTTTCATACACTTACTGGGCATTCATATATTTTCTTTTATAAATGTTTGCTCAATCTTATGTTTCTTTTTCTAATTAGGGTGTCTGTTAAATCATTGATTTAACAGAGCTCATCATTATATTTTTAGTTTTACATCCTTAATGGGATATATATATATATATATA
>NW_006922208.1:1143074-1148126 GCF_000298275.1 Orycteropus afer afer
CCCAAGTTTTATACTTTTTTTTTTTTTTTTTTCTTTCTGGGTTGTATATTTTGGGGGGTCCAACTTGATGGCACATAACAACAACACATTAGGAGGGGTGGCTATGAGTCAGATTTGACTCAATGGCAGTGAGTTTGTTTGTTTCTTATTAATATATATCTGTTTCTAATCATTAGTCATAAAGATATCTCCTTTTTCTATAAATCTTACACTTTTAGGATTATGGTGTTGGCAAACAATATTGAATTTACCATGGACTACCAGAAGAGCAATGTATTTTTGTGAAAATACAGCCAAAATCATCTTTAGAAGTGAGGATGGAAGGACTTTTTCTCACTTACTTTGGACATGTTATCAGAAGGAACCAATCCTTGGATAAGAATATCATGCTTGTAATTTAGAGGGTCAGTGAAAAAAAGGAAGACCCTTGATGAGATGGATTGACACAGTGGCTGCAACAATGAGCTGAGGGATAACAACCATGGTGAGGACGGTACAGGACTGGGCAGCATTTCACTGTTTTATTCACAGTGTGGTGCAGTGAATTACTTAATATGACTTTTCTAGCCATGGTCTTTGTGACTTCTACCAAATGACTGGGTGGGACTACACAAATGTGAGGTGTTTGTGGCCCACCAAGGGGATTGGATAGCTTGCTAATAATGTAAATAAGGTATATGACTCCTTTGTGGAGGGACCATGCAAACAAGGTGTACATAATCCTAATGTGGGGATGAATCAGTTTTGCCATCCTGCTAGGCTTGTCATGAACCATCCATGTGGCAGAAAGAAGGAATCTCACTACCATCAATAAAGAAAAGCCAGGAATAGACTGCATCCTGGAAGTGATATTCCTGTACTCAACTAGCAGAGAGGGAGTAGAGAGACAGCAAAGTGATGGGACATCAGAGATAGCAGAATCAACAGAACCAAGAAACTGACATGAGGCAGATTGTTGGGATTCCCAGTCCATGCAGTGAGAAAGCTCAGGGGTTTTGGATAGGAAGCTTGCTGGTATAGTTGGATACTTCTCTGGGCATCTATTAGCAAAGCAAAAGGAGCATTATAACATTTGCCATAACAGAGCAGAGACCAGGCCAGGGATCCATGGGCCAAACAGAGGGGTGTCTATGTGTATGACTGAAAGAATGTTGTCCTGATCAAGCAATTGTTATCCTGAATGTTCTTAAATCTAAATTGTAACTTGTTACTTCCTTAATAAGCCCCATAATCATGAATATTGTCTATGAGTTCTGTGTGTCCATTTCAATGAATTATTGAATCCAACAGACAACTAGAGAGAGTTATTGGAAGGGATAGTTGATGTCAGACTTGGTAAAAAGGTTAGAGGCTTACAAGATGTCTGACCTCCACCTCATAGGAATGAGCCTTGGGCTGTTGATGCTGTTCTGACTCTTCCTTCCACCTTATGTTTAGAAGATGTCAGAAGATGCCTAACCCGTATCATTTTTACACATATGTTCTCTGTGAGTTAGAAATGAATGAACAACACCTAACAACAAGAATATAATGACATAATTCTCATTATTATTATCATTTTTTGTGAGTGGTAAGTACTATTGATTGAAGATCATTTATGTTCTCATATGGATATACAGTTGTTTTAGTACCGCTGGTTGAAAAGCTTATTCTTTTATCATAGAATTAAATTGACTACATTGTTGATAAACATTTGAACACATATCCATGGATCAATTTCTCAACTCACTATTCTTTTCTACAGATATGAATGTTTATCCTTATGCCAGTATCTCAAGTCCTTATTCATTGCCCCTTTAGAGTAAGTTTTGAAATCACATAGTATAAGTTCTCCAACTTTGTTTTGCTCCTTTAAAATCGTTTTGGGTATATTAGATAGCTTTGATTTTCCATATACATTTTAGAATACTCTGTCTGCCTTTTTTCATACTAAAAGAAAAAAATTCCTGATAGAATTATGATTAGTATTGCATTAATCCTATAGACCATTTTGTTGGTATTTTCATGATGTAAAATATATCTCTAATGTATATCTCCTTATATTTTGTATGTCTTTTGTAAACTTTCTCAACTGCATTTTGTAGTTTTCAGCACATATTTTTAAGAATTTATTCTTAAATATTTTGTTTGTTGCAGTAAAATAAATTGAATTATTTAATTGCTTGTTTTTCTTTATGCTAGTCCACACAAAACATGCTTAATAAGTTTGTGTTAACTCTTTCATATTCTTGATAAATTCACTTATTAGATTTCATAGTTCATTTGGAGAAGTCTCACCATTTTCTCGGTAAATATCTAACTTACAATAAAGTAAGTTTTTCTTGTTATTTTCAATATTTCACTTTCCATACAAATGAAAACTTTGTTGCGTCATTTCAATGCATGAGACTTGTATTACAGTACCAAATAAAAAGGGTGAGGGTGGCAATCACTGCTTTGTTCCTCTATTTAGTCATTTCCTTAATAGCTAAACTACTATTAGTCTGAAACCACTATCAGGGAAGGCTGCTTTCAATAGAAAGTTATGTCTTTGTAGACATTTTCTCAACATCCTATGGTTAAATTACCTTTCTTCCAAGGTGCTCCAATTCAGTATGGGTTCAAATTCAACTACATTGTAAGTGTTTATGTTTCCTTTGTGTCAGCTTTGTGACAAATATAGCTAACTACATTATCTAATTTAGTGCTTTTAAGTAACTGAAATAACATTTTTTCCCAATATTCAAATGGGGAAATTAAAGATAAAAAAGAGAATGCAGTATGTAAAGTTATAATATTTAAGTGACAGATTCAAGATTTAAATCTGGATTTTTATTTCTAATTCTAATGATTTTTCCATCTTATTTTTCTGCCATTCCTAGTCATTTTTATATCACTCAATTATAAATCACTACATTATATTGTAATATTTTGCTTATCTATTTGCCTCTAACCAGACTTGCAGTTATTCAAGAACCATTATTTTATTTAGGAATAGGTTTTTAACATAATTTTGCAAATTACATGTTTGTGGCATGAATGACTTGATGTAATATGGATTTGTAATCACAGAAATCACAAATTGTCATCACATATTGCAAGCATGCAGATATTTAGAGAAAATGTATCAATAGATACATATTTTCAAATGTACATGTAAAGATGGTTTCTGCTACTTCCATGAGGAAAAATTGTGAAGTCCAGTGACAATAAAAACAAAACAAACAAATAAAAATCTAAACACATATTTGGATACTAACTCCTATATTATCTGTTTTAATGATAGTTACTGTCATTCTTTTTGATGGAATGTTAACTGGGTGAATGGATTTCTTTTTCCACCATTATCTGATTTATCCTTAAGGATGCAGTGCATTGATCTAATGTCTAGTCTCAGATAAATTGAGTTCTAAGAAAAATATATTGAGTCTATGATAGGCACCTTTATTTAAGACTTTATTTAGAAGACATAACTAAAAATAACCTGAGCTAACAGCAGTTTGACATCTTAGAAAAGTGTCATTACCAGAAATAATTTGAAAAAACAAAACATAATAATGGATATATCATTCACATACAAATATTTTCCTGTATTAAATCTGTTCTCTATTTCTCTTCCTACATGGCGACCCCACAAAAAAGATCTTTTAATCACTTTCTGTCAGCATAAATTAGTTTTCAATTTCTAGAGTTGTATGTAAATAGAATCTAACAGTATTTATGTATATTTTTTGTCTGACTTCTTTTTTACAGAATGGTCATTTAGAGTTTCATCTATTCCTTATGTGTTTCAGTTGTTCATTCATTATATTATGTGAGTGAACCACTATATGAATGCACCACAAGTTGTTTTGCCATTTATCTGTTCAAAGATATTTGTTTTTTTTTTCCTTCCTTTTGTTTTTCACAAATAAAGCCCCCTTGTCCATTTGTATATAGGTCTTTGTTTTATGTATCTGCATAAATATATAAAAGTTAAATGAGTAAATTATATGATATGTATATGTTTCCATATTTTGGAAACTGCTTAGCTGTTTTCCATCACAGGTGTATGAGAACCAGTTCCTCCAAATCATCAATAATATTTGGTAATGTCAGAATTTAATTCTTTAAAATTCTAATAGATACTCATTTACATATCATTGAATTTTAATTTAATTTGTCATAGTGTGAAAGTTTATAATTCATACATCTGATCACTTCTTGAGTCGCTAGTTTTCTTATTGTTGAGTTTTAAGAGATGTTTAAATATATGGTATAGATGTGTTTCAAGATTCTATTTTCTTTCACTGATGTAATGTTCTATATTCATCCCAATAATATATTGTTTTGAGTATGTGCTTAATAGTAAGTCTTGAAATCATGTAATGTTACTTTTCAAATTTTGTTATTTTTAAAAGTTATTTTGACTATTTAAATTCTTTATATTTACATGTATTTTTAGAAACAACATATCAATTTCTACTGGAAAAAAAAAAAAGGTTGCTCAGATTTTTATTGAGAGTAGTTTGAACTCTTTGTAATGAAACTTTCTGTTATTCATAGTTCTTAAATGTTACCTTTTAACTTGGGGAGAATTGATTTCTGAAGAATTTTGAGTCTTCCCATTTGTGAGAAGAGTGTCTCTCCAGTTTTTTAGGTCTATATAATTTCTGTAGAGTTTTCATCCACCACTCATCTGTAAGATTGTTGTACTGTGGTGGCTTACATGTCACTATGAGGCTGGAGGCTATACCATCAATATTTCAAATGCCTGCAGGATCATACGTGGTGAACAAGTTTCAGTGGATCTTCCAGACTAAGACTGGGAAGAAGAATGGGTCCACCCATTTCTGAAAAAATTGTCAGTGAAAATGTTATGAATGGCAGTGAAACACAGTCTCATACATTACCAGAAACTTTATGAATAGCCCTGAAACACTGTTTGATACAGTGCTGGAAGAAGAGCTCCTCATGTTGGAAGGAACTCAAAATACAACTGAGGAAGAGCTGACTACTTAAAATAGAGTAGGCCTTAAAGATGAGGATGGAGCAAAGCTTTCAGGAAGTCTATATTTTCTGATGGGGAATGAC
>NW_006922208.1:1149761-1151227 GCF_000298275.1 Orycteropus afer afer
ATTTGGTCCACTTCAAATAAAGGTGATCTGACAAAATGTGGAAATTATCAAATGATATTAATAACACACAAAAATAAGATCTTGCTGAAGATAATTAAAAAATGGTTGCAGAAGTTTATTGTCAAAATTTTCAGAAATGCAAGCTAGATTCAGAAGAGGACAAAGAATGAGAGATCTCATTTCTGATTTTAGATAGATCTTAGCTTAAAGAAAATAGCAGGAAGAGTTTACCTGTGTTTTATTGACTGTGCCAAGGCATTTGACTGTGTGGATCAGAACAGTTGCAAACCACTTAATTGTCCTCATGAGGAACCTGTACATAGACCAAGAGTCTGTCATTTTAACAGCACAAGGTGATACTGTATGTTAAACCATACAGTATAGGCTGTGGATCACATGGTGTACCAGCGCTTGCACTACTGGTTTCCATGAATCTTTGGTTTTCCTCATTCTTCTTTGCTCTGGACCAGGAGAGACCCATTGTTGCATGTAGATGGCTGCTTGGAAGCTTTTAAGATCCCAGTAGCTACTCGCCAAAGTAGGAGGTGGAACAATATTTTCTGTAGTCTTTTACGCCAATTGAGCTTGATGTCACCTGCAACTATGGTCCCGAATCCACAAGTTCAACTGCTTGCTCCCTTGGGTAGCTGGCTGTGGCCAAGAAGGGACTAGAACCTTATCCCTTGACAGCACTACTATATACCTGGGAATTCAAACAGAACATAAAAAATACACTTGTAGAACCATTGTCTGCCAATTCTATACATGGTCTTGGGTACACTCCCCACTGCATAGACATGACTAATAGTTCAGCCTGTCCACACATCTGCATATATCCACCCATATACCCATGTTTGCCTTAACTGACAACGCAGTCCTGTATGTGCAAAAGGGTTCATCTTTGTTGTCTGCACGTCCCTTGTACCTCTCTATGTCTACCTCTTCCTCAATGCCACCACGTTGATAACTCACATTTGGTACGTTGTCCTTCTCTTCACCTAAATCAATACTTATCTCTACCTATCTAACAGTGTCCCCTTCCCTCCCATACCACCACTGGTAAACAACAAAGAAAATTTCCTTCCATAGATAAACCTTTCCTTGACTTTCACAATAACAGAATAATACAATATTTGTCCTTCTGTTATTGACTTATTTCACTCAGCATAATGCCTTCAAAATTCATCCAGGATGTGTAGTGTTTTGCAGATTCTATGTTATTCTTTAGGGTTGCATAGTATTCCATTGTATATATGTATCATAGTTTGGTTATCCATTCCTCAGTTGATGGACACCTAGGTTGTTTCCATCTTTTTGCTGTTGCTAATAGTGCTGTGATGAACATGGGTGTGCATATGTTTGTTCTTGTCATGGTTCTCATTTCTTTAGGATATATACCTAGTAATGGGATGGGTGGGTCAAATGGTATTTCTAATTCCAACTTTTTAAGGAATCATACTGCTTTC
>NW_006922208.1:1153216-1156192 GCF_000298275.1 Orycteropus afer afer
GCTAGGATTTTGTTGAAGATTTTTGCATGTATATTCATGAGGTATATTCATTTTCCTTTTGAGTGATGTCACTGCCTGGTTTGGGTAACAAGGTTATGCTTGCTTCATAAAATGACTTAAAGAACATTCCTTCCTTTTCCATGTTTTGGAATAGTTTGAGTTGGATTTGTGTCAGTTCTTCTCTGAATATTTGGTAGAGTTCTCCGGTGAAACCGTCTAGGCCAGGACATGTTTTTGTTTGGTAATTTTTTTTTTTTTTTATAACCTATTCAATGTCTTCTTTGTTATGGAACTGTTCAGCTTTTCCACATCAGTCTGTGTTAGTTTAGGTAAGTGGTGTGTTTCTGGAAATCTGTCCATTTCTTCAAGATTTTCAAATTTGTTGGAGTATAGTTCTTCATAGTATCCTGATATAATCCATTTTATTTCAGTTGGTTCTGTTGTGATGTCACCCATTTCCTTTCTTGGTCACATAATTCGTATTTGCTCCCTCTTTCCTTTGTTAAATTTGCCAGTGGTTTGTCATTTTTATTAATCTTTTCAAAAAACCAACTTCTGGTCTTTTTTATTTTTTCTATCGTATTCCTATTTTCTCTTTCATTGATGTTTTTAATGCATTTTATTGAAATATAATTTATGTTCAGTGAAATACACAAAACTAAAGTGATATGGGTCAATACATTTTTTTTTCAGTGTTCCTCACCTCTCCTCCAACACCTGACAACCAACAAAGTTTCCCTCCATATGTAAAACTTTCCTTGACCCTCCACAATGAAATACTATATTTGTCCTTCTATGATTGACATATTTCACTCAGCATCATGTCCTCCAAGTTCATCCACATTATGTGGTGTTTTGTAGATGCTACATTATTTTTTAGTGCTACATAGCATTCCGTCATGCATATGTACCATAGTTGGTCATCCACTCTTCAGCTAAAAATCTTAGAGATAAGTCCCTTGCCAGATATGTAATTATTGGCAAATATGAATTTGTTGCTCTCATTTTTGTTATGTGCTTTTTGTGGTGTTGATTTTTTTGTTCCATATAATTTTCTATGCTGAGCTCATTTTGTTTATGAATCATGTTATCACTTCCCTCATTGCTATTGTTTGAGTATTTGCTGATTATTTATTCTGGTCCTCTTTTTTGATGTGAAGGTTTATCATTTTTCTTTGAGGTTATCCTGTGAAGCTTTCTTCCCAAGTTTACAACAGTCCATTCTATCTTGTAGTGTCTTGATCTCCCTACCATCTACAAGTTCTGTAATGACACAGTTATTCCCCTCATTTTGTTTTTTAATTGTCCTCATTTACCAATTGATGTCTCTGGTTCCCTGTTTACAATCCTGTAGGCTTATTTACTTTGGATACTTCCATAGCTGGGGTGGTTTCTGGGTTATATCATCATGTGTGTTAATGGTCAGTTGTTGTTGTCTGTTGTTGCTTCCCTATCCAAAGGGCACCCTTTAGCATTTCTTGTGCGGTTGGTCTGATTTTAACAAATCCCCTTAATTTCTGCTTATCTGGAAACGTCCTAATTTCACCATCATATTTGAAACACAGTTTTTCTGGGTACATAATTCTTGGTTGGAATTTTTTCTCTTTCAGTGTTTTATATATACCATTGCATTGTCTTCTCATCTGCATGGTTTCTCTAGAGAAATCCAAGCTTAGTCTTATCAGTTGTCCCTTGTAGGTAACTTTTCATTTGTTTCATGATGCTCTCATGATTCTTTCTTTGTCAGTGGGTTTGATAAGATTGATGGTGATATATCTGGGTGATTTTCCAAATTCTTTTCTGTGCTGAGCTCATTATGTTTAAGAATTGTATTACCATTTCCTTTGTTGCTGTTGTATTAGTATTTGATGAATATTCATGCTTTTTTTTTTTTATTGTGATGTGAAGGTTTATCATTTTCTTGATTGTTGTTGTCGTTATGTGCCGTCGAGTTAGAACCGACTCATAGTAACCCCTCCTTGGGTTTCCAAGGCAGTATCACTACAGAAGTAGATTGCCCCATCTTCCTTCCAAGGAGTAGCGGGTGGGTTTGAACCACCAGCCTTCTGGTTAACAATCAAGTATCTTAGGCACTACGCTACCAGAGCTCCCTCTGGTTTATAATTTTCTCCCCAAGAACAGTCCATTCTTTCTTGCAACTCTCTTGACTTCTTCAACATTTAAAATTTCTGTAATTGCACGGTATTTTCCTTCCTTTTTTGCTTATAGTTGTTCTCATTTGCCAGTTAATGTTTCTGGTTCCCTGTTTACAATTTGTAAGCTTATTTTACTTTGGATATGTCCATATCTGTGGTTTCTGGATTATACCATCTTGTGTATTAATGGTCAGTGATTGTTTGTTACTTTTGCTTCTCTGTTCAAATGACTCCCTGTTGTATCTCTTGTAAAGTTGGTCTGGTTTCAACATATTCTCTCAGTTTCTGCTTACCTGAAAATCTCATAATTCCCCATCATATTTGAGGGAAAATTTTGCTGGTATACATTCTTGGTTGAAAATTTTTCTCTTTCAGGGTTTTATATATACTATCCTATTGCCTTTTCACTTGCATGGTTTCTGCTGAGAAATCAAAGCATATTCTTACTGCTTGTCATTTTTAAATAACTTTCTCTTTTTCCTGTGCTGTTTTCAAGATTCTAACTTTGTCTTTGGTTTTGATGAGTTTGATGATATGTCTTGGTGATTTTCTTTTGGGGTCTATCTTGTTTGGGGTTCTTTGGACTTCCTGAATGGATATATTCTCATCTTTAATCATATCAGGGAAGTTCTCCTCCAACAAATCGTGAACAATTTTCTCTGTGGTTTTATTTTTCTCTTCCAGTTCTGGAATTCCAGTGACACATGTTATTCCCTTTGATGGTATCCCACATGAGTCTTAGGCTTTCTTCAATTTCTTTTTATCTTTTTTTCTGATTGATCTCTTTCCAAAGAAGTATTCAGGTATTTGTCTTCAATCT
>NW_006922208.1:1159069-1159896 GCF_000298275.1 Orycteropus afer afer
GTGTTTTCATGCAAATTCTTCTGCTAGTTGGAGTTTAGTCCACTTCTATATCTTTCCCTTCAAAGCTCAGGGGTCCAGGATTATCTTCTGTATCTGTTAATTGGTTCCCCTTTTCTTTGTTGAAGAGGGTCTTTGCAGTTGTTCTGCCTATTCTGCTATCTTACCAGATCCCCTTTTCAATAGCAGCACTATTTATAATAGCTAAAATCTTTATACTCCTTAAATATTCATCAAAAATGGAATGGATAAATTAAGATATACTCATTCATTAGACAACCATAGAGCAATGAGAATGAGTGTATTAGAACTCTGTGCATCAGGATGCATTGCTTTCAGAGACATTATAGTGAAGGAAAGAAACCAGGCATCAAAGAGGACATCATCTTGGATTCCATTTAATAAACTTTAAAGCCAGGGAAAATTAATCTAATCAGAATAGTAACTACATTGGCAGAAGAAAGTATTGACTGAAAGTCACAGGAGAGTGCTAGGGTTTAATGGCTTCTGTGCTGATCTGGGTTATATGGGTATTTTTATTTGGTCACTTAGTGAAAATTCATAGAGCTATAAACTTATAATTTGAGTAATTTTCTATATGTTCGCTATACTTTGACAAAAGGAAATCTGTCCCTGACCTTGAGGAATGTGAATTCTGAAAGGGCAACTCATAATTGCAAGTGACTATAATATAGCAAATAATGTGGGGGTATTCCTAAATATTTTATAGAATGGGATCAAAGCACATAGGAGGAGGAATAGAGTTAAGTCTTCAGATTGAAAATAGAATAATGGTTATCATATCAAATCTCATTATAAAAACAAACAAA
>NW_006922208.1:1160956-1167106 GCF_000298275.1 Orycteropus afer afer
CTGACAAATTATGGACTTGGAAAATTTAATAATGGTACACATAAACTTATTTTATAACTTCAGACATTTAACTTAACTTTTTCTGGTTTTAATATTATCATCTCTAAAATTAAACATACAGATAATTTCCAAGATCATTCAAGAACAAAAAATTTATAATCCTATATAAATGGACATATTTTTCTTAGCAATACGAATTTCACTTAATATACACAAGCATTCTAACATTAAGGTGGTTGCTAGGTGTCGACAAATCACTTCTGGCTCATAGTGACCTTATGTACAGCAGAACAGAACACTGCCCAATTCTGTGGCATCCTCACAATTATTGCTATACTTGAGCCCATTTTTCACAGCCACTGGTGCCAATCCATCTTTTTGAGGGTCATCTCCTTTTTCGCTGACCCTCTATTTTACCAAGCGTGATATCTTTCTCCAGGGACTGGTCCATTCTAAGAACATGACAAAAGTAGGTGAGACAAAGTCTGGCCATTCTCACTTGTAAGGAGCATTCAGGCTGCAATTCTTCAAACGTATTTGTTCATTCTTCTGGCAGTTCATGGTAGTTTCAGTGTTCTTCACTAAAACAATTCAAAGGCATCAACTGGCCTTTGGTCTTCCTTATTCATTGTCTAGTCTTCACACACATATGAGAAAAAAATACATATTTTTTTTTCACATGCAAAATTATGCAGCCTTATAAAACTAAGCAATGTATACCTGCTCCTCACTTATCAATGTGGTTAGATTCCAAAGCTCCCATATGTGTATATTACATGTATATAATATGTATTTTTCCAATACTTTATAGATTCTGTGAATACTATCTATCTATCTATCTATAATATTTAGATGTTCTATTTATAGACCAACATGAATGTTAGAAAGTTTATGCACTCTTTAGGACCTCTGGTGGCATAGTGCCTAAGGCATTTGACTGCTAACCAGAAGACTGATAGTTCAAACCCACTAGCCACTTCTCAGAAGGAAGACTGGGAAATCTACTTCCATAGAGATACCAACAACTCCTTCAAAACCCAAGGAGGGGTTGCTATGAGTCAGATGTGACTCCATGGCAATGAGATTGATGCACTTTTTGATTATAACAATTCAGCCTTTTGCCAAGTTAGATAATAAAAATATCAGTAGCACTAAGTGGTTTATGTTTTATTAAAAAAGATAACACTTTGTTATGATTTCCTTTTGTTAAACTGACTCTTAAACCTGTGACAAAAAGCCAATCATCTTAGCTATTATATACACATTACATAATTTATTAATATTAACATTTTATTCTAGCTCTACACTGTTCACTGAGGAACACCCATTTTTTATTTATGACTCTGATGGTAAAAATATGAAAGGACATTAGATCAATTCAAAAGACTTACTACCTTACAATTACCAGTCCTCATGTGGATTGTGATAATTGTTTTATTATAAACTCAGCAAATGTAGAGACACTTTATTCATAACTACAGTTGAAAAACAAATTACGGGAAATGATAAAAACGTATAAGAGGATATTTTGTGAATACTTCCAATTATTATTTTCTTATGATGATCAAATTAAAAAAAAATTTCAATAGGGATATACATATGTAAGTTAATTTTTAAGGACTCTGGTGGGATGGAAATTGTATGCATGGCATTAGAGCAGAAATTGAAAATATTGAGTCAAGTAGAGCTTTGTGGCACTCTTGAAAATATTACACATTTGTAGACATCTCTTTCACAAAGTTATCCCTTCCTAACTTTGAACAAAAACTTGTTTTGAGAATTAAGTCACAGGGAAGTTTACGATATTAAAAAGAGTTTCAAGGAGAATTGGCGAACTAATGTTTCAGTGTTTACTAAAGAAGATGAATTCATCTCATCATAGTCACAAGTAAATCTGAAAATCTTTGGCCTTCCACATAAGATATCAGATCTCTTGGCAATCACAAAAGACATAACATTAAAAGTTTCTATACTCAAATATTGTTCCATAATATTTTTTGTAACAAAAACATAACATGATCAGTATATACATTTCCAAATACTCTGAAAATAACTGCAAATATCAATAATTAAAAAAAAAAAAAACCAGTAAAATCTCTCATGAAATGATGTACTTCTATCAATAAGAAGAATTGCTACCTTCTATTAAGAAATTAAGGAAAGTAGTGGCACACTTATTAAACACTTAGTTGCTAATCAAAAGGTCTAGAGTTTGACTATACTAGCAGCTCAGCAGATAAATAGCCTGGGGATTTGTTCCAATAAAAATTACATCCAAGGAAACTCTATAAGGCAATTCTACCCTGTCCTGCAGGGTTAATGTGAGACAGAATTGTCTTGATAGTACATAACAATAACTGTAGAGAAGTATCAGAGTTTTTACCAATACACATACACACATATATATAAAAGAACTATGATGCAGGCACCTAAAATACCTATCTTGTAAATAAAAAAAAAAAAAAAAATTAACAGAAACTTTCCCATTAAAATGAAACTTTGATAGAATGATGTCACAATGTGTAAACACTAGTATTTTCACATATATTACTCAATATTATTTTTATAACTTGAAAAGTTATAAATGAAGGCAATTTGAAACTAGAAACAGAAAAGTTTGAATTATTTAGTCACATGAAATATCAGAAAAGGATTTAGCAGGAGTGTGTTGTGGTGTTTAATTTGTATATTTTGTATAGTTACCAAAGATATTTAAAGACATTAAATTATATATGCCTGAAGATTTATCACATTTAAGCGCATTGTTGTTCTTAGGTGCCTTCTAGTCAGTATCCGCTCATAGTGATGCTGTCTACAACAGAACCAAACACTTTCCAATCCTGTGTCATCCTCACAATTGTTGCTATGCTTCAGCCCATTTTCGCAGTCACTGTGTCAATCTATCTTCTTGAGGGTCTTCCCTTTTTCACTCACCTCTCATTTTACCAACCATGATATCCTTCTCCAGGGATTGGTCTCTTCTGATAACATGACCAAAGTACAAGAGACAAACCAAACCAAAATAAACTCACTGCCTTTGAGTCAATTCTGACTCATAGTGACCCCTTTGGGTTTCTGAGTTGGTAAATTTTTACGGAAGTAGATTGCCACGTCTCCTTCTGTGGAGTGCCTGGTGGGTTTGAACCACCAACCTTCTGGTTAGCAGTCAAATGCCTTAGGCACCACACCACCAGAGCTCCTTGTAAAGACAAAGCATGGTTATTTAAGCTTCTAAGGAGTATTCTGACTATATCTCCAAGACAAACTGATTGATTTTTCTGACAGTCCGTGGATACACAATATTCTTCTCCAATATCACACAATTCAAAAGCATAAATTCTTCTGTGGTCTTTCTTATTCATTCTTCCATTTTTTGTATGTATATGAGGCTATTAAAAATACTGTGAGTAGGAACAGAATCACTTGTGTTTCATAGGTACATCTATGCTCTTTAACACTTCTTTTGAGGCATGTTTCCCTAACGCAGTATGTAATTTGATTTGACTGCTGCTTACGTAGGTGTTGATTGTGATTCCAAGTAAAATGAAATACTTCATAATTTCAATCTTTTCTCCAGTTTCCATGATATTGTTTATTGGTCCAGTTGTGAAGCTTTTTGTTTTATTTATGTTGAGGTTTGATCCATTCTGAAGGCTGAAGTCTTTGATCATCACCAGTGTTTCAAGTCTTCTTAACTTTCATCAAGAAGGTTGTGTCATCTGCATATCACAGGTTGTCAATGAGTCTTCCTCCAGTCCTGTGGTCATAGTCTTCTTCATATATCATATGCATTCTTCATATAGTGACCTTGCAAAAGGTTTCAACAGTGTGGATTATAACAAATTATGGATAATATTGCAAAGAATGGGACTTTCAGAACACTTAATTGTGCTTATGAAGAACCTGTACATAGACCAAGAGGCAGTCATCCCAACAGAAGTAGGGGGTACTGCACAGTTTAAAATTAGTAAAGGTGCATGTCAGGGCTGTATCCTTTGATCATACTTATTGAATCTGTATGCTAAGCAAATAATCCGAGAAGCTCAACTGCCTAAAGAGGAACTAGGCATCAGGATTGAAGGAAGACTCATCATTAACAGCCTGTGGTATGCATTTGAATCTAGAAAACACTATTTGACCCATCTGTAGGATATTCATGTAAAGAAGTATTTCTAAATCTCAAAACAAAAACAAAAACAAAAATAAAATATGTTTCCATTTCCCTTAAATGTGACCCAAATGTGCAACTGCCAACAGAAAGTGTTAGGTTCCTGGAGTTCTCTTTTTTTTTTTTCCCCCTGAAATCAGCTTTTCTTATCACTAATGCATAACAGAATCCTCCTTGTGAAAGAGAAAAAAAATAAAGTAACATAAAATGTGCTTATTAACAACTTGATATAAGCTACTACATAAAAAAATAGTATCTGGGTACTTAACATTTCTGTTGGTTTATAAGGATTTTCATGTTCTTCCTACTTCCTCACAATAAAAGCTATAAATAGTTAAAATTATAAAAATTAATAAAGAGTCAATATAAAATATAATCTTCCTCCCAATATATACTCTTAAGCCTATAACTATTTTTAACAGCTTAATTTAACAGTGTGAAAGTAAGACTACATTATTTATTTGGTACGAGATTTTCTTTTTCTTTTCAATTTATTTTAGTATTATCAAAATCAAGGTCAAAGATTTCAAGATTGTTTGCTTGTTGCCAGTGCAGACTCATAAGCCAAAACTCTAAAGAACACTACACAAGCCACCTATTTCTAAAAATATACTTTACATATTTTTCCTCACCTGCAATTTTAATGTTCTTTGGTTAAATTTAATAAGCATTATATTCTGTCATTTTCTTATTGAGAATCCAATAACACAGATCAGTTTAAATTACACATCATGTTATGCATTTAATGTGCCTTGTGTATAAGTAAGGAGTTTTGTTGGAAATGAGTGTGAAAAATCAATAGCTAGATTTTGAGATAATGAATGAATTGATTAATTTATAAAGATAGATATTATGTTATTGTTAGATGCTGTAGAAGTTAAGTTTCTTTTGACACAGAGACTATATACTATGTAACAAAACACTGCTTAGGCATTCATAATCCTCACAATTGCTGCTATGATAAATCATATATTGGACATTTTTTGTTTTTATTATATTTTTCTTCTGAAAATCATTATGATTATTAAAAAGAAATCACAAAACTGTTCATTTTGATGGCTTTCTAATGTAATCCTTGACAAATTTCATCTTCATCAATAACAACATATAAGAATGATTTTACAGTTAGAAATCTCAAGAATGATAATTGAGTTCCAAAGTTTTCTTTTCTGGTTTTTATATTCACTTACCATTGAAGCTTGGCCAGGTTTCTAAGTTTCAATGGGATTTCAAAGTGGTGCAATGGTAGAAATACATGTTCAAATACTGAAGTCATTCTATGTTATAAAGAATAATGATAATAATAAGATTCTTTTATTATAATTTACCTAGTACTCTGAATTTAGACAAAGAACTGTACCACCAGGCAAATTTTGATGTTTACATGACAGGTGTTTGGGCTGTGTTGGCAATATTACATAGTGAAAAGAAAATATAAGGAGATGATAATGATGCAAAATTCTGCTCAAGGAATGAGAAATAAATAAACAACCTAAATTTTCCAAATTATTCCTAAGCCATAAAATATTTTTGCAACTACCAAAAAAATCTATCTTTGATATTACACTTCATTAAGGTATCAATAAAATTATTGGTATGGGATACTATTATTTGTCCATGAATCATCTTTACTCTCCTAATTAATTAATAATATAGTGTATGCTACACAAGAGAACTCATAACCCAACATAAACATTGAAACTAGATAAATGTATGTGTGTGTGTGTGTGTGTGTGCGCGCATGTATGTTAATTTATACTTAAAATTAAATAGTTTTAAACATTTTAAAATATAGTGTTATTATTTTGGTCTTTTTTTCTCATTATCATATTGCTAAAATTCATTCTAGGATCACATATTGTCATAATTTATTAATTATTAATTATTTTTTTAACCTACTTTTCTGTTGATAGACATTCAGGTTTGTCCAGATGTCTCCTGATAGGAAGAGTGCTGCTCTCTATATTTGTGTACATATTACA
>NW_006922208.1:1170447-1171164 GCF_000298275.1 Orycteropus afer afer
ATTAGATCTCCCTAATAAGGAATCCTATTTAGGTATCTTCAAAAGAATGAGAGACAGATGAAGGAAAATACTGACAAAATTAAGGAAAACACAGACAAAATACAAGAATAAAATGGCAAAATAAATGACAAAATAGAAGTGATACAAAATCTACACATAGAAATCCTCAAAATTAATACTAAATTTTCAGAATTTAGTAATACATTGAAAGAGCAAAGGAGTAGAATTAAATCAACATAAGACAGAATTAATGAGATTGAGGACAAATGCATGAATACTTTTTTGGAACAGGATCAAACAAACAAAAAAAAGATCACAGCAAAATGAAGAAAGCCTAAGATTCATGTGGGATACCATAAAAATGAATAACTTACATGTAATTAGAGTTCCAAAACAGGAAGAGAAAAATAAAACCACTGAGAAAGTTGTCCAAGATTAGTTGGAGGAGAACTTCCCTGATATGGTGAAAGATGAAAATATATCCATTCAGAAAGTCCAACAAATCCCAAACAGGAGAGACCTCAAAAAGAAATCACCAAGAAATATCATCAAATTCTTCAAACCAAAGGCAAAGAGAAGAATCCTGAAAGCAGTATTGGAAAAATGAAAATATATCTAAAAAGACAACCAATAAGAATAAGCTCTGATTTCACAGCAAAAACAATGTAAGTGAGAAGGCAATGGAATGGTATATATAAAATCCTAAAAGAGAAAAAT
>NW_006922208.1:1173820-1174965 GCF_000298275.1 Orycteropus afer afer
AAAAAAAAAAAATGTGGAACCGAACAACACCTGCCTTAAGAATGACTGGGTAATAGAAGAAATAAAAAATGAAATTAAAAATTACTTGAATTAAATAAGAATGAAAACACTCATATCAAAATCTTTGGGACACAGCAAAAGCATTGATCAGAGGCCAATTTATAGCAATAGATGCACACCTCAAAAAAAGAAGAGAGAGCCAAAATCAATACTTTAAATCAACATCTCCAACAATTAGAAAAAGAACAGCAAGAAGAGCCTCCAGTCATCAGAGCAAGGGAATAAAAAACATTATAGCAGAAATCAATGAAATAGAAAAAAATCAACAAGACTAGAAATTGTTTTTTGAAAAGACTGATAAAATTGACAAACCAAAGACAAAGGCAAAGGGACAGAGAATTTGTATTTATGTCAAATATGAAACAAAAAGCCTGATATCACAAACACCAAGTGAAATAAAATGGATAATACCAGGGCACTATGAAGCACTGTTTACCAACAATTTGAAAATCCGGAAGAAATGGATAGATTTCTAGACACACACTACTTACGTAAACTAACACAGACTGTTGTGCAAAAGTTGAACAGAACCATAACAGAAGAAATTCAACAGGTTATAAAAGAATTACCAACAAAAAAAGCAGTCTTGGCCCAGACGGTTTCACCATTCTATCAAACTTTCAGAGACGAACTGGCATCAATCCTATTGAAATTATGCCAAAACAAAGAGAAGGATGGAATCCTACCTAATTTCATTTTATGAAGCAAGCATAACCTTGATACCAAAACCATGCAAAGACAACACTCAAAAGGAAAATTACAGACAAATATCCATCATGAATATAGATGCAAAAATCTTCAAAAAAAATGCTAGCCAATAGATTCCAACAACATATTAAAAAAATAACTCATTATGACCAAGTGTGGTTCATATCAAGAATAAAAAAATGGTTCAACATTAGAAAAACAATCAACATCATGCACCACATAAATAAAACAAAGGGAAATAATGTGATTATATCAATAGATGCAGAAAAGGTATTTGATAAAAATTGATAAAATCCAACATCCATTCCTGATCAAACGTCTCAAGAAAGTAAGAATAGAAGGGGAATTCCTCAACACAATGAAGGGCATCTATGCAA
>NW_006922208.1:1177030-1179681 GCF_000298275.1 Orycteropus afer afer
ATAGATGGGTGGACAGGCTGAACTATTATGTATATCTATGCAGGGAGGATTGTGCCCATGACTATGTATAGGTTTGACAGACAATGTTTCTACAAGTGTATTTGTATGTTCTATAAGAATTTCCAGGTATCTAGTACAGCTGACAATGGACAAAGTTGTAGTTATTTCTTAGCCACAGCCAGCTACCCAGAGAGAGCCAATAGTTGGACCTGTGGGCTCTGGACCACATTCACAGGGAAAATCAAACTTAATTAGCATAACATACTACATAAAAACATTGTTCCACATCCTACTTTGGCTAGTAAGAACTGGAATCTTAAAAGCTTACAAGTGGCCATCTACATGCAACCATGGATCTTTCCTCATCCTAGACAGACCAAAGAAGAATGACAGAAACCAAAGATTAGTCCAAGTGACTGGTACACCATGAGATCCTCAGCCTGTAAGACTATGAGACCAGAGGAACTAGATGGTGCCTGGCTATCACTGCCAACCACTGGAAAGGTGATCTACGTAGAAGATCCTGGACAGAGTGGGAGAACAATGTGGAACAAAACTCAAAATAATTACAAAGAAAAATAAAAAACGGACTAGGTTTGCTGGTCAGATAGAGCCTGATGGAACCACTGAGACTATGGCCCCTAGCTGCCCTTCAGGTCTGGAATTGAACCCTCTCTGTGGCTTCTAGCAAAACAAAAGATAGGCATATGAGCTGAATATTTACATTAGGTAGGTATACTCCTTCGAGAGGTCGATCGTGGGAGAAAAGAAGGGCTGTGTATGCACAGGGAACAGGCTGGGGCATGGGAGTGCACGGGAGGGAAGGACACAGGGAAGAAATAACTATGGGGAGGAAGTGGGAGGAAAGCTGTTGTACTGTAGGAAATTGCAGTCAATGTCATGAGGCAAAGTGTATGTAAGCAGCTGTATGAAAAGTGAAATTGGTCTGTAAGCTTTCACCCAAATCACAATAAGACAAAAAAAAAAAAAAAAAAAAAAAGTAGGGCACTGGTAGGTGGTAGCCACAGGGAAGGGAGGCTAGGAGAGTTTGTTATGGTTGAGGATGATAATCAGGGTGTGAAATCAAATGTACAGGAACTGTTGAATGTAAAACAAATTTTGCTCTGTAAATTTGCACCCAATGCACAATAAAAGTGAAGGAAAAAAAAAAAAAAGAATTGATGGATTTGAATTGTGGTGTTGGCAAAAAATATTGTATATATATCGTGGATTTCCAGAACAATAAACCAGTCTGTCTTGTCGTGTCTACAAGTACAGCTGGAATGAATCTTTCAAGTAAGAATGGTTTGGTAAAATAGAGGATAAGTGAAAAGGGGTAAGACCGTAAACCAGATGGAAAAAGATGCACTGGTTGCAAAAATGGGTTCCAGCTTTGCAGTGATTGTGAGGATAGCTCTAGGACCAGGCAATTCTAATTCTGCGGTACATAGGGTAATTATGAGTAAGAACCAACTCAATGCCATTTAACAACAAAATATATATCATATAATGGGAAACATTTTTATTATAATACATTTATTGATTATATTTATATGTATCTTGCTATTCCTGCTTCTGTAGAGAACTATAACTAAGACATTTTGGTACTGAGAACAGTTTTAGAAGAATAGAATTTTAAGGATGTGTTCTCCAAACTGCTTTTGTGTTTTTCTGTAATTGATTCTTAAACATGATTAGATCTAAAAGCATTAATGACTTTATTTCCAGGAGTAAAGGGTATATTGCTAACTCATGGAGTGATGCAAGATTAGAGATTTGCAAAATAGCACAATTAGACACTCTTAATCAGATATTTATGAGAGACAAGGTTCTGAGTGTTCATGATTTTATACCTTAGAACATTTTACAAAACCGGCAAGTATAATGACCTTGACTGTTTGCCCTTGCTTTCACTGGACTAAGTGGAGAAAGAAAAGAATGAACTGAGGGCTTCATAAGCAAAACTCAAGAGCTACATCCAAAAAACCAAACTCACTGCCGTTGTTGTTGTTGTTGTTATGTGCCTTTGAGTTGGACAGACTCATAGCGACCCCTCCTTGGGTTTCCAAGGCAGTATCACTATGGAGATACATTGCCCTGTCTTCCTTCTGAGGAGTGGCTGGTGGGTTTGAACAGGTTCTGCTGGTTAGCAGTCAAGTGCCTTAGGCACTATGCTATTGAGTCCATTCCAACTCATAGCAACCCCCGCTGGTTTTCCAGGGTGGTAAATCTTTACGGAAGTAGAATGCGTCATCTTCCTTCCACAGAGCTGTTGGAGGATTTGAACTGCTAACTTTCTGGTAAGCAGTCAAATGCCTTAGACACTACTCTGTAAACCTAAAATTTACCTCATGTGTCCTGAAAAAAGCCTTATCTCCTCTTGCCACAGAGCTGAAATTTCAGAAAATCAGAATCTCATTTCACAAGCTGATGAATCATACTGTCTGAGGTTACGTAAGGTCACTGTTCGAGAAAAAAAAAGATATTTAAAATTGGCATAGGGACATGTGGGCAGATACACATTGAGCTAAGTATATTGAGAACATAATTTTGTTAAGTCATTTTTGCCAGTAGAATCAGCCGTTCTGATCTCATGTGATGACATTAATCCAGTTTTGAGGAATCTTTGCCTGAAGTGTCCTCAGGAAGAT
>NW_006922208.1:1180231-1183769 GCF_000298275.1 Orycteropus afer afer
TATCACTACAGAAGTAGGATTGCCCAACCTTCCTTCCGAGGAGTGGCTGGTGGGTTTGAACCGCCAGCCGTCTGGTCAGCAAGCAAGTGTCTTAGCCACTATGCTACCAGAGCTCCCACAAAAAGGAGTAGAAGAAGGTAATTATAAATATCAGCTGCTACCACGTGACCTGTTGCAGAATTGAGTACTGTAACTGTTTTGAATATTTCCTCCTTGTTTTTCAAAGAATATATTTTTGTGTGTGTTTGTGTATAGATGATAGAAAGATAGGTAGATAGATAGATAACAAGGGGGCTAGCACATTAGTCTTTATATATTTTCCTTGTATCATGCTAGGCAGAAGTAAAACTTTTGTTATTGTCTTTATTTGGACATTTTATGTAGCTTAAAGAAATGTGTATATGCACTAAATTGACAAGGTGTGGATTGTAAAGGTTAATTGTTTTTTAACATTTTAGTGTGATATGTGTGAAAGTTTATAGAGCAAATTCGCTTCCCTTTCAACTGTTCATAGACATTTTGCTTTGTGACATTTATTGCAATCATCACAACATAACAGCTTTCTTCCTACTTCCTCCCTATTGTTACCTTTTCCTTTTGTCCTTTCCTTTGCATTCTTGCCTTGTAAGTTTTCTCCTTGTGCAAATGCTGCCCATCTTATCTCCTGTGGTGTATTTCTCTAAGGAGTATACCTCCCTGGTGTAATTGTTCACCCTGTAGGCATGTCTAGTGTTTGGCTGAATAGTAAGTCACAGAAGTGAGCTTAATTCCAGGCCCAAAGAGTGACTGGGGGCCATGGTCTCAGGGGTTTGACCAGACTAACACACAAGTAAGTCTGGTGTTTTTAATGATTTTGAGTATTGCTCCACATTTGTCTCCCACTTTATCCAGATCTCCAATTTTGATCCCTTTCCAAGGAATTGTAGTTCTTCTGGTATCAGGATTAGGTACATTGAGGTCCCCATGGTAGTCCTTTGGATTAATTCTTTCCTAGGGTCTTGATTTTCTTCACTCTTCTTTACTCCAGATGAGGAGAGATCAGTAGTTGTATCTCAAGTGGTCACTTCGAGGCTTTTAAGATACCAGTTTCTACTCTCTAGAATACAATGTAGAACAATGTTTTTGTGTACTTATGTTATGCCAATTGTGCTTGATGTCCCCTGCTACCACAGTCATAGTCCTTAGGCAACTCACTCTCTTAGGCTGGTTGGCTGTTGCTAAGACTAGATACGTGAAAGTTTTTACAATAGACAAAAGCATGTATGTAGACATAAAAAAAAAAAACAAAAAAAAACTACCATTGAGTAGTTTCTGACTCATAGCAACACTCATTGGGTTTCCAAGGCAGTAAATCTTTACAGAAGTAGATCACCCCATTTTCTTTCTGTGGAGTGGCTGGTGGGTTTTAACTACTGACCTTCCAGTTAACATTCAAGTGCCTTATCTACTACACAACCTATAATGGTCATGGGTATATTCCTCTTTGCCTACCCATACCTGATCATTTAGCCTGTCTAACTATGTATCTATCCATAGACTAATGTTTGTTATTAATGATAATGCAGTATTTTGGGTGTAATTATACTTACTTTTCTTGTCTGAAGCTCCTGTTCACTTCTCAGTGTCTTCCTTTTCCTTAGTGATATTGTGCTAGTCATTTATTTCCGTATATTACCTTTCCCTCCACCCAAATTAATACATGTCTTTTCTACCTAGCAATTTTCCTTCCTCTCCACTCCTAACCCTGGTAACCAACAACAACAACAAAAAATTTCCTTCTGTGCATAAACCATTCCTTGACTTTTTATAATAGTGAACTCCTATAATATTTGCTTTTGGTGATTGACCTATTTCATGTAGCATTATGCCCTCCAAATTCATCCATTTTTTGATATGTTTAACAGATTCTTCATTATCCTTTTATGTTGCATAGTATTTCATTGTGTTTATGCATCATAGGTTAGTTATCCATTCATCCTTACATGAGCACTTAAATTGTTTCCATCTCTTTCCTATCATGACTAGTGTTATGATGAACAAATTGTACATGTATTTATTTGTGTTCTGTCACTCACTTCTTTAGGATATATACCTAGTGTTGGGATTGCTGGATTAATTGATATTTCTATTTCCATCTGTTTAAGGAAACAGCATACTGTTTTCCACAGTGGTTGCACTATTTTACAGTACCATCAACAGTGCATGAGAGCCCCGATTTCTGCACGCTCTCATCAGCATTTGTTGTTTCTGTCTTGTTGAAGATTGTTATTATTGCTGGGGTGAAATGATATTTCATTTTTGTTTTATTTTGTATCTCTCTAATGGCTAATGATCATAAGCACTTCTTCATGTGTTTGTTAGCCATATGAATATATTCTTCAGTGAAGTGTCTGTTCATATCTTCTGACTTTTTGAACTGGATTTTTTGTCTTTTTGATGTTGAAGTGTTGAAGTTTTCTACAAATTTCAGAGAGAAGTCCCTTGTAGGATATGTTGTTGCCATTTTTTTTTCCCCCAGCCTCTAGGTACTCTTTTTAATCTTTTGAAGAAGTCTGCTGATGCACATAATAATTTAATTTTTAGAAGGTATTTGTCATCTGGTTTATCCTCAGCGTTACACTTTTAGTTATGTTTGATTGTCTATGTCATACATTAGGGCTCCTAAGTTTGCCCCTATTTTTCCTTTGTTGTATTTTATAGTTTAAGGTTTAAAATTTAGGTTTTTGATCCATCTTGGGTTAGTTTTTGTGTATGATGATGATGTGAGGTATTTATCTTCTTTAAGTTTTGTTCAAAATATATCCAGTTTTGTAAGCACCATCTGTTAAATATGTTATCTATTCCCCATTTGTTTTCCGGTACTGTGTCAAAGATCAGTTATCCATAGGTGGGTCGATTTATTTCTGGATTCTTATTCTGTTTCACTGGTCTATGCATCTGTCACTGTACCAATATCAAGCTTTTTTGACAACCATGATTGTGTGATTATGAGGTTGGGGAGTGTGAGACCACCTACTTTGTTCTTCTTCAGTAGTGCTTTGTTTATCTGAGGTCTCTATCCTTTCCATTTAAAATTAGTGATTGGTTTTTCCTTGTTCTTAAAGTATGTTGATGGAATCTGGATCAGGATTGCATTGAATCTATAGATTGCTTTGGATGATACTGACATTTTCAGAATATTCAGTCTGCCTATCCATGAGCATGATATGTTCTTCCTTTACATAGTTTTCTTACTGTTTCTTGTAGTAGCCTTTTGTAGTTTTCTTTGTATACGTCCTTTGTTTGCCTATTAACATTTATTCCTGAGCATTTTACCCTTATTTATTATTTTTGGTAGTTGTTGTAAATGGTACAGTATTTCCTTATTTTCCTCTTTGTTCAATCCAACCAATTTTTGTATGTTGATCCTACATTCTGCTACTTTGCTGAATCTTTTAGTTAGTTCTAGTTGTATTCTTAGGAGCTCTGGTCGCATAGTGGCTAAAGCACTTGACTGCTAACAAGAAGACTGGCGGTTCAAACCCACCAGCCACTCCTC
>NW_006922208.1:1184779-1185598 GCF_000298275.1 Orycteropus afer afer
GTATTCTTATTGTGTCTCTTGATTTTCCCTTGTATAGTACCATATTATCTTCAAATAGAGATAGTTTCACATCCTCTTTGCCAATTTGAGCTCTGGTGGCATAGTGCCTAAGGCATTTGACAGCTAACCAGAAGGCTGGCAATTCAAACCCTCCAGCCATTCTTTGAAAGGAAGATTGGGCAATCTACTTCTGTAGTGATTCCACCTCAGAAACCAAAGGAGGAGTCCCTATGACTCTATGAGATGGATCTGACTGGAAGGCAATGAGTTTATTTATTTATTTATTTATTTATTTAGCCAATTTGAATGTCTTTTATTTTTCTCTTTTACCTTATTGATCTGGCTAGGACTTCCAATACAGTGTTGAACAGATGTTGTGATAAAGGATATCGTTCTTTGATTCCCAATTACAAGGGCAATTTTTAAGTCATTCTCCACTGAAAATAATGTTGGCTTTTGTTTTGCATATGTGTCCTTTATTTTGCAGAGATATTTCCCTTCTATTCCTGTTTTGCTGAGAGTCTTTAATCACAAATTAATGTTGGATTTTATCAAATGCCTTATCTGCATTGACTGATGTGATCATGCATTTCTTTTCCTTTGTTTTGTTTAAATGACAGATTGCAATGATTATTTTTCTAATGTTTAACCATCCTTACTTACCTGGTATGAATCCCACTTTGCCATGGTGCAATATTTTTTTGCATATAATGTTGGATTCTATTTGTTTGAATTTTGTTGAAGATATTTTCATCTGTATTCATGAAGGATGTTTGTCTGTAATTTCCCTTTTCAGTGGTGTCCTTGCCTGGTTTTGTT
>NW_006922208.1:1185875-1186932 GCF_000298275.1 Orycteropus afer afer
CCAATTATCTGTCATTTGTGTCAACTATTTCCAAGAACCAACTTCTAGGTATGTTGATTCTTTCTATTGTTTTTCTGTTTTCTATTTCATTTATTTCTGCTCAAATCATTATTTTTCTTTTCTTCTTGTGACTGTAGGCTTTTTATTATTATTTTTTTTTTCTTCTTCTTCTTTTGGTTCTCTTTTTTCTCATTGTTGGGGATGTTGGGTTTCAGTGTTGATTTTGGCACTTCCTTCTTTTATAATGAATCCATTTATTGCTATAAGTTGCCCTTTAAAAACTGTTTTTGCCATATCCCAAAGATTTTGGTATGCTGTCTTTCCATTCTCACTTGATATGAGAAATTTTTAAATTTCCTTTTTTTTTTATTTCTTCTGTTATTTAGCAATTTATAAGAAAGTTTCCATGTGTTTGATTTTTTTTCCTTGATCTTCCTATTGTTTATTTCTAAGTTTTATAGTATTGTGATCTGAGAAGATTCTTTTCAGTATTTCAATGTTTATGAATTTACTAAGGCTTGCTTTGTGGCCTAACATATGATTTATTCTGGAGAATGCTCCTTGTGCTGTGGAAAAGAATGCATATTTGCTGCTCTTGGGTAAAGTGTTCTGTCTATAAGGTCAAGTTTGTTGATTGCATTGTTTAGTTTTTCATGTTTTTGTTGAGTTTCTTTCTAGTTGTTCTATCCTTCACTGAAAGTGGTGTATTAAAGTGTCCTATTATTATTGTGGAGTTGTATATTTCTCTTCTCAGTTCTACTAAAGTTTGATTTATATATTTTGGGGCTCCGTAATTGGGTGCATAAATACTTATTATGGTTATATCATGTTTTTTGATTAATCTTTTAAACATTGTATAGTGTTCTTCCCTGTCTCTTATATTGGTTTCAGTCTGAAAGTCTATTTTATCAGAAATTAATATTACCACTGCTGTTCTTTTTTGATTGCCATTTTCTTGATATATTCTTTCCAAACTTTGATTTTTTAATCTATTTTTGTCTATGTTTATTTTGTGTTTCTTGCAACAGCATATTTATGAATCATATTTTCTTATCCA
>NW_006922208.1:1187334-1189091 GCF_000298275.1 Orycteropus afer afer
TCATCTTTGACTCACACTCACCCCATGTACAACAGAATGAAGCACTGCCCGGTTCTGTGTCAGCCTCATGATTCCTGTTATACCTGAGCCCATCGCTGTAGCCACTCTGTCAGTCCATCTCATTGAGGGCCTTCCTCTTTTTCATTAACTCCACTTTATCAAGCATGATATCCCTCTCTAGGGAATGATTCCTTTTTACAACATGACCAAAGTAGGTGAGACAAACTTTCGCCATTCTTACTTCCAAGGAGCATTCCAGCTTCGCTTCTTCCAGGACAGATTTCTGAGTTCTTTTAGCAGTCCATGGTACTCTCAGTATTCTTTGCCAACACCACAGCTCAAAAGTATCAACTCTTCTTCAGTCTTCCTTATTCATGGTCCAGCTCTCATCTGCATAGGAGGTGATTGAAAACACCATGGCTTGGCTTAGGTGCACCTTAGTCTTCAAGGAAATATCTTTGCTCTTCAGCACTTGAAAAAGGTCTTTTGCACCACATTTGCCCAATGCAGTATATTGCCTGAAGTCTTGACTATTGCTTCCATTGGTGTTGAGTTTAGAACCAAGTGATATAAAGTCTTTGACAAACTTAATCTTTTCTCCATTTATCATGATGCTGTAGTGAGGATTGGTCCACACTGGATTGGTCCAGTTGTGAGGATTTTTGTTTTCCTTATATTGAGATGTAATCCATGCTGCAGACTGTATTCTTCAATCTGCATCAGTATGTGCTTCAAGTCTTCCTCACTTTCAGCAAGCAAAGCTGTGTCATGTGCATATCACAGGTTGTTAATGAGTCTTCCTCCAATCCTGATGCCATGTTTTTTTTCATGCTTCTCAGATTATTTGCTCAGCATACAAGTTTAGCAAGTATAGTGAATGATACAAACCTGACACACTCCCTTGTTGATTTTAAACCATGCAGTAGTCCCTTGTTCTGTTTGAACAACAGGCTCCTGGTCTATGTACAGGTTCCTCATGAGTACAATTAAGTGTTCTGGAATTCTAATTCTTCTCAATGTTATCTGTAATTTCTTATGATCCACCCAATCAAATGATTTTTCATAGTAAATAAAACATAAGTAAATATCTGTCTGGTATTCTTTGCTTTCAGCCAAAATCCATCTTACATCAGCAATGATATCCCTCATTCCACATCCTCTTCTAAACCCAGCTTACAGTTCTGGACGTTCTCTGTCAATATACTGCTGCAACCATTTTTGAATTATCTTCAGTAACATTTTACTTGTGTGTGGTGTTAATGATACTGTTAGATAATTTCCACATACTGTTGTATCACCTTTCTTTGGAATGGGTATAAAAATGGATCTTTTCCAGTCAGTTGGCCAGGTAGCTGTCTTTCAAATCTCTTGGCATAGACAAGTGAGTGCCTCCAGTGCAGCATCCATTTGTTGGAACATGTCAATGGGTATTCTATCAATTCCTGGAGCTTTGTTTTTTATCCAATTTCTTCAATGCTTCTTCAATTTCTTCCTTCAGTACCATTGGTTCTTGATCATATGTCACCTCCTTAAATGGATGAACATGAACCAATTCTTTTTGGTACAGTATCTCTGTGTATTCCTTTTATCTTCTTTTGATGTTTCCTGCATCATTCAATATTTTCCCCACAGAATCTTTCAATATTGCAACTCAAGGGTCAAATTTTTTCCTCAGTTTTTTCAGCTTGAGAAATGCTGAGCATGTTCTTCTCTTTTGGTTTTCTAACTCCAGATCTTTGCACATTTCATTATAGTAA
>NW_006922208.1:1192686-1197054 GCF_000298275.1 Orycteropus afer afer
GTCTATACCTGTGGGTATAATCCTATTAAAATAGGTTACTTCGGTCATACAGAAGTAGGATATTGTCTTAGGCTGCATTTTCTAGAGGATCAAAACCAGTGAAGTATGTATACCTTGTTGTTATTGTTGTTAGGTGCCATCAAGTTGGCTCCAACTCATAGTGACCCTATGTACAACAGAACAAAACAATGTCTGGTCCTGGGCCAGACTCAAAATATTTGCTATTCCTGAGCCCACTGTTGTAGCTACTGTTTGTCATTCCATCTTGTTGAGAACCTTTTTTTTTTTGTTCACCCTCCACTTTACTAAGCATGTTATCCTTCTCCGGGGAATGGTCCCTTTTGACAGCATGACCCAAGTAGGTGTGACAAATCTGGCCATTCTTTCCAATGAGTATTCTGGCTGCACTTCTTCCAGGACAGATTTGTTAGCTCTTCTTATTTATCAACTATCTCGTTATTATCTGGTATTTTGCATTTTTGACAATAGTAAAAGCATCAGCTGTCCAACTTTTCTGCACATTAATGGCTATGTCTGATAGCAAGAAATGTCAAAATGTGAGGTAAGAGTAATGCTGGCTATCATGGTTAGTGTTATGTGTCAACTTGACTGGAACATAGTTCTCAGTGATTTTACATTTATATAATGATATAATTTGACAGTTATGGCAGTTATTTAATGGTGTAGTCATTCTTCATGTTGTGATCTAAAATGGTTATCTTTCATTTTTGCATAATTTCAATTTCTGCATGATGAGCTGCTCTTTGGAACATAATCATGTGAATATTTGAGGAATGAGTATATCTAAGTATATATAAAAAGATTTATTAAAAGGAAATAGTTCACACAGTTGTGGAGGATGGCAAGCCTCAAATCCATTGCCAGGAGTCAGGCTGGAGGCTGTTCCTGACTCATGTGGTTGCAAGGGCTGACAAAAAAAAAAAAATGTTATTCAGTAGAAGGCTGGCTCACAGGGTTGTGGTAATTGGAAAATCCAGAAAACTGTGGTTTAGATGTCAGGCTGCTGGCTCATGTCCCAAGAACTGAAGCTCAGAGAAGGATGTGTTGAATGCAGGTTCTGGGGAAGACAAACTTGGCAAGAACATCCATATATATTGGATGCAGACCAAGCACAAAAGAAAACTCCCCTTTTAACTGATTGGCTGTTTATGTCAGAGCACAAAATAGAGAATGATTACATAATACCTGTCAAATGACTGAGGACCATGGCCTAGCCATGTTGGCTTTTAACCTTAGCCATCACAGTCCACTTCTTGGTACCTATACACAACTCCTTAAACCATATGTAATCTCTAAATAAAGAAAATTATAAAGTCATACTTCCTACTAACATGACGCAATAACATGTATACAATATCGAACAAACTAACCTCATTTACATCTTATGTTTTATAATAAGTAATGGCATAAGGGAGTGAAGAAAACAAAGATATTTGCTTTATATACACAAATACATATATATATATAACAGGAAGAACTGCTCAAAACAATTACAATCTTAATTTCTGCAACTGGACAACACATGGTCATAGCTGATATTTAGAACTACCTTCTTTTACTACCCTATTAATATTTCCTTGGCACTCAGCAAGTATATCAGTTAGTCATGGTTCTTTGCTCAATGGGGTAACTCAAACAATGATTCTTGAAGGGATTGCATGGCCCATTACCAGTCATGCTGGAATTGAGTTGCTGTGCTTTTCCATTGACTTTAATCACAGGAGTGGTAGTACTAAGGGATCTCCTGTATTCCAGATATTCTCTTCTTTACCTCTGTTACCCATGGTAATCAAGATCAATCATACCAACGAATACAGTAACTCACTAGTTTGCCTGTTGATCCAGAGCTATTAGGAGCATGGAGTGGCCAAGTGGCATTCTTAACTTTCAGTTCAATTCAAACAGTGTTGTGTTTCCAGATGGAGCATTCCTCCCTTCGAAACTAACATCTTTAGGCCTGCAGAGTATAGAGTGATGGGGACAGGAAAAATTTTTTTTAAAATGGATCACTAGGGGCTATAATGAGTGGTACATTTCTACTGCTTCATTCCTAGACCCATGAATATTGACTAAGGAAGAATGAGAACTGTATATTGGATGCTGATTTAGAGCTTATACTGTCTCCTGGGTAACACTGTCAAAACCCTACCTATCTAGTGCTATAATTATGTCTTTAGAAGACCAGTTTATCCTATTGTAAAGCCAAGCACTTCATGACAATAGGTAACATGGGCTGATCAGTGAATTCCATGAGCAGGGTCCATTGCCATAGTTTATTTGCTGTGAAATGAGTGCCTTAGTTGAGGCAATGCTGTTTGTGTAAAATGACTATGGGTAACTCCATGGATGGTAGTTTTGGCTGAAGAATGGCATGCAGGAAAGAAAAATCTGTATCTAGAGTAAATGTCTATCCCAGTAAGAACAAAACACTATCTTTTCCATGATAGAAGTGGACTGATGTAATCAACCTTCCACTAGGTTGCTGGCTGATCACTGATCACTTCTAAGAAAGTTATCATATTGGAAACTAAGGGTTGGTCTCTACTGCTAATAGACTGGGCACTCAGCAGTGGCTACTGGAAAGTAGGCCTCAGTGAGGGGAAATCCATGTTGCTGAGCCCATGCATAACCTCCAACCCTGCCACCACAACCACTTTGTTCATTAACCTATTGTGCAATGACAGGAGTGTCTGGGGAAAAAGGTTGATTGATATCCACAGAACAGGTCATCCTATTTAATTGTTAAAATTCTTCTCCAACAAATTCATCCTATGATGAGCATTCACATGAGACAGAAATCTTTTTACTTCTTTGGTCATTCAGAAATGTCTATCCACATGCCTCTTCCTCCTTGTCACCAGTTTTCCATTCACATTCCTTCTAAGTCCCTGATCATCCAGCCAAGCCATTGGCTATAGTCCATGCATCAGTGTACAATCACACACCAGGCCATCTCTCCTTCCAAGCAAAAAGAACGAGAACAACCAGGTACACAGCTGGATGCTCTATCCACTGGGAGAATTTCCTTTCACCACAGTCCTTCAGGGATGTCCTGGAAATGGGTTGCAGTGCTGCCACTGTCTAATTCTGAGTGGTGCCTGCATATAACCTGAAACTATTTGTAAATAAGGCACAAGTCCTTTCTTCCACTGTCAAATTAGTTAGGAACTTCCCATGAGGCCACAGATGCAGATTGGGAGAAGGAAGATAAAGTGAGAGGAGTGGGAACCATGAGAATTTAGGCCACTTCTTCATGTAACTTCCTTATATCTTCAGGTCTTGCTCAAGCCCAGTATGATATATACCACTTCCATTTAATAATAGAGGGTTTCTGTGCACATCTGACTTTATTACTCTGATGGGTCAGACAAGACTCAGTTCATGATGGGCAGTTCAGACTTCAGAGTGACTGATGGCTCATGGTTAAGTATTCAGTTTCTACTAACACATAATAATAAGCCAAATGATCCTTTTGCAAAAGGAGAGTAGTTATCTACAGCAAATGACTGAATTTTGCTTAAAACTCTTGAAGGTTTAAACTATGATTCACCAATAAGGGCATGTCAAAGACTCCAAACAGCCTCTCTATCTGACAGTGATATTTCAAGAATCTTTGGATGAGCAAGGTCATATGGTCCAAGTGGCAGAGAAGCTTGAACAACATTCTAAACCTATGACAGAAACTTCTCTTGTTCTGCATCTGACTCAAGATTACCTGTTTTTCAAGCAAATTGAAAAATAAAGCAGGGCACTGATATGAGCTATATGTTGCCTCCAAAATCCAAAGAGGCCCAGAAGACATTGTTCCTCATATTTAGTTGTTGGAGGGGCCAGATGTAGCAACTTATCCTTCACTTTAGAAATAAACACTCAACATGCTCCACACTGGACCCATAGAAATTTCACAGAGGTAGGAGGTGCCTGAATATTTGTTGCATCAATTACCATCTTCTAGCATGCAAGTGTATCACCAACAAGCATACAGTCATTGAGATTTCTTTCTTACTAAGTCTAGTCAGCAAAATGTCATTAATGTAATATACCAGTTTAATGTCTTGTGGAAGAGAAAGGTGATCATGGGACAAGTGGATATAAGGCTGGAGAGTTGCACACCTCTAAGGTAAGCCAGTGAAAATGTATTTCTGGTTTTTCCAGTTCAAACCAAACCACTTCTTGAGGCCCACTGAAACATGTATGGAGAAAAAGGCATTAGCCAAATCAATAGAAACATACCAGGGACCAGGAGATATATTAATTTGCTCAAGGATGAAACCACATCTAGAACAGCAGCTGCAATGTGAATCACCATCTGGCTACTAAGTTTTTGATAATCTGCTTCATTCTCCA
>NW_006922208.1:1197594-1206865 GCF_000298275.1 Orycteropus afer afer
TAACATTTAACAAAGATTATTGCTTTACAAAATTGCTTGGTGTATTATTAAAGTTTGCTCAATATACTTCATCAATTTATAAATGAAATTGGCCTACATATTTTTCCCATCTTTTTTAAAATTGTGCTCTAATATTTTTAATTATATAGATTTTTACAGTTTAGTTATTCAATTAATATAGAGTTTAAACACAGCTTTATTTGCTGCTATTTTTCTTTTACTACTTATATTTTCTATTCATTTTAAGCATTCATGTATAATTTCATGATTTTAATTAAAGTAATGTTTTGTTCCAGAAGAAACAAAATTGCCTTCATGCTATGGTTTCACAATTTCATGTTCAAACATTGGCAATGCAAAAATAGTCATTTTGGACTAATCTCTCCACATTTAAACATATGGAGAGAGGATCCTTGCCCAGCTTCTTGATTCACCTACCCAGAGCAACACAAAACGTAATCACTTTCACTTGTTTCACCCAATCACACAAACACAAATATGAATTCATGTTTTTCTAAAACATATTTCATCCAGAGATTTTTATTTGTTGTAAATATGCTTCAAATATATTTAATTTTTAGAGTTTACATTAACCTGCAATGGTGTAAAATTAGTTAAGTAAGTTAATATTATTATGGCAATGAAAGTAAGAGTTATAGTATTAAATAAACATATTGCTCACTATTCTAATACACCTTGATTTTATACAAGTATAATATTATAGATTGACTTATAACCTAAGTTTATCCTAAACCAACCCAATCTAAGAAATAAATCCAGAGCATATATGTGTGCTCGTTACATGCACACACACCCATGCACACAAGTATATAATCAAAATACAATGCTCAGATTTTGAAAATTGTCTTTCTTTTTCTATTATTGGAGAAGATAACTGGTTAATGATGCAGCCATTCAATATTTTTGAGCAGTTAAACAATACGGAACTGTTACATGATCATCTGTTAAAACAATCTAGAAACTCTTAAAGGCAAAGAAGTGATGGATCAGAGGATATCTGTGAAGAGATAAATCTATGGCCCAACTCTTTTAAACATTTTTTTAATCTGTCACCCTAATATATTATATTGAAAAGATTAAAATGCCTTTGCAATCTAGAACATACATTCGTAAAGTATTTTTCATTATTTATATTCATACTGACTAAGACATCTGACTGTTAACCAGAAGGCTGGCAATTCAAATCCACCAGCCACTCCTTGGAAGGAAAACTCGGTAATCTACTTCCATAGTGATGCTGCCTTGGAAACCCAAGGAGGGGTCGTTATAAGTAGGATCCAACCCCATGACAGTGAGTTGTTTTTATATATTTAGTATTTTAATAAGTAATATGAAGTGTGATACTTTTTTAAAAACAGAAAAAAAAAAAAAAAAACTGACTGCCATCAAGTCATTTCTGAATCATAGCCACCACATTGCATTGCCAAGACTGTAAATCTTTATGGAAGTAGATTGCCTAGTCTTTCTTCTGTGGAGCAACTGGTGGATTTGAACCACTGATGTTCTGGTTAGCCGTCAAATCCCTTATCCATTACACCACCAGAGCTCCTTACTGTAACAAAAACACATAGAACACTTATAATTTAAAACTTTATGAGCTAAATTATTATATGACCACATTTCTGAGAGTTGCATTTTTATATCTGATACTCAAATGTATGTAGATAGATTTTTCTATAGGTAGCTGTCTAAGTTAACTAGTGCTGCTATAACAGACATACTATAAATGGGATGGCTTTAACAAATAGAAATTTATCTGATCATAATTAAAAAGGCTAGGTGTGTATGTATGGGGGGATACAATTCAATACATGACACTAGTCATCATTTAAGGTAAAGTCTACGTGACTTTTTATGTTCCTGAAATTTTTTAAGTAGATTATTTATAAAGAGGTTTGTTTTATATCCAAAAAAGCAAAAGAAAACAAATAGCAAGAATGCTACAAATCTAAAGTTTCATAACAAAAATGAGCTATGAATTTTTGGGCCTAGCATACACATGAAAACTGATGAACAACAACAATGTATAGTTATGTAGAATTCAAACAATGTTCTTTATTTATATAAAAAATACACATTTCAAATTTACTACCAGAGAATGTGTTCACTCAAAAAGGTGTTTAGTGTTTCCATAAAACGTAAAAATTTTTATTTCAAGCTCTGGGGATACAAAAGTAAAGATAACATACTTTCTGAACTTATCACTTAACATTTGTATGCAAATGTGAGATATAGACTGGCAGGGAATAAATTTAATCTCAATAAAGATAAATATAGGGTGCTGTTGGAGAACATTACAGATTATTATCTCAGGGGATAAGTTGAAAGTTGTGTGGAAGAAGTTATTTATAAGTTGATCTGTAGGCAAAACAAGAAATAGGTTTTTGGAGCAGAAGAGAAAGAGTGTTACATGTGGAAGGCTAGAAAGTTTTGGTAAATTTTGCTAATTAAATAGTGCCTAAGGCATTTGACTGCTAACCAGAAGGCTGGAGGTTCAAACCCACCAGCCACTCCTTGGAAGGAAGGTTGGGCAATCTACTTTCATAGTGATACTGCCTCGGAAACCCAAGGAGGGGTCACTATGAGTTGGGGCTTACTCAACGGCACGTAACAGCAACAATGACTGTCTGAGCTTTTGGCTGTTAAGAAGTACACACTCCAGATTTACCCTCTATCTTTAAACAAATATGAATTCTATCAAAATATATGAAACAACAGCTTTCAGATATTGGGTAACAAGAACAGGTTATTGATCCTTGAAAGGAAAATAGAAAATTACATAAGTCATTCATTTAACAAAGTTTATTGCTGAGAATTACCAGGAAGAGGTAATAGAAAAGCCAAGGACAGAGAATCTACTGATCATGCTAGGTTGTGGAGAAAGAATTCAGATTTTGGGGCAGGCAGGGTAATAAGAAAGTGTGGACCAAGTACTAAACCTGTGTGTGCAACACACTTAATTGTGCTCATGAGGAACCTATACATAGACCAAGAACAGAATATGGGGACACTGCATGTTTAAACATCAGGAGAGGTGTGTGTCAAGGGTTATATCCTGTCACCATACATATTTAATCTGTATGCTGAGAAAATAATTAGACTAGCCAGATTATACGAAGTTGAACATGGCATCTGGATCAGAGGAAGACTATTAACAACTTGTAACATGCAAATGACACAACTTTCCTTGCTAAAAATGAAGAAGACATGAAGCACTTATTGATGAAGATCAAAGGCAAAGTCTTCTGTATGTGTTACAACTGCACATAAAGAAAATAAAAATCCTCACAACTAGACCAATAAACAACATCTTGATAAATGGAAAAACATTGAAGTTGTCAAAGATTTCATTTTACATGCGTCCACAGTCAACATCTGTGGAAGCAGCATTCAAGAAATCAAGTGATGTATTACTTTGGCCAAATCTGCTGTAAAGGACCTCTTTAAAGTGTTTAAAAAATATATCACTTTGAAGACTATGGTGCATCTGACTCAAGTATTTTCAGTAACTTCATGTGCTTGTGAGAACTGGATGGTGAATAAGGAAGACAGCAGAAAAACTAATGCTTTAGAATTGTAGTGTTTGGGAGTATATTGAAGGTACCATGGACTGCTCGAAGAATGAACAAGTCTGCCTTGAAGAAAGTACAGCCAGAACGTTCTTTAGAAGCTGGAATGGCAAGACTTTGTCTCTCAAACCTTGGTCACATTGTTAGAAGAGACCTTCCTGGAGAGAGATCATGCTGGGCAAAGTGAGAGTCAGCGAAAAAGGGGAAGACTCAGTGAGATGGATTGACACAGTGGGTACAGCAATGGGCTTTAGCATGGCAATGATTGTGAGGATGGTTTAGGACTGAGCAGTGTTTCATTGTGTTGTACATAAGGTCATTTTGAGTTGGGACTACCTTGACAGCACTTAACAAATACAAGAACATGATAAATACTATAACATAAACAATCCTGCAACAACATTAATAACAAAAAGTAATTTGTGAGTGAATTCCTAAGTAGATTTGTATGCTAAATAGGCATGAGATGTCTTATAGGACTACACATGCATGCATATATAGGTATGGTGTGGAATTTTCTAAACACATATTTGGATTGCTGCATGCATATTCATACAATATTCATATAATACAATAGAGCACACAGATGGCACAGCTATAGAATCTTTTTACACATAAATAAACACCATGTGGGAATGAGCTTCTGGGCATGAAGTGTAAGGATCTTAGTCTCAGTGGACATCTAAATTAGTTGGCATAACAAAAACAGAAAGATAATGCTGTACATTTTAATTTGTTGAGCAGTGTTTGTGGTCTAAAATGTTTGTTAGCAGATATCTAAGGACAACTATTGGTCTTTTCCTGCTCAGAACAAAGGAGAGTCAAGAAAACCAAACACTTAAGAAAGAAATTAGTGCAAGGGATTAATGGCCCATGTGAACCACAGCCTCCTCTAGCTGAAGTTCAGAAGAAGATAGTGCCAGGGTAGCATTACTGACTACTCTGATCAAGGGCAAAACAGATGTTCCCAGTTGAAATGGGAGAAAAATGTATAATGACTCAAATAAAAAAATTAAAAAAAAAACCAAACTTATTGATCTGATAGAGATTGGAGGAATCTCTGAGACTATTATCCTAATTCATCCTTCTAACATGTAACTCAAGCCACACTCAACCTTCTCTCACCAAATAGTAGACTGGACTATAAAATAAAAATTTCCATGAGGAAGTTGCTCCTTAGAACTATATAAGACCAAAAGGAAAACATCTGCCACAACCAAAGTTGAGAAGGCAAGGAGGAGTAGGGAAACTAGAGGAATAGAAACAGGGAAGACATGGTGGAAATGGAGAGAGTGCTTATATATCACAAAGATTGCAACCAATGTCAGATAATAATTTATTTATGAATTATTAAACGGAAAACTAATTTGCTAAGTAAACTTTCACCTAAAGCACAATAAAGTGTTTTAAAAAATTATCTTTATATCTTCTCTTTTGCTCCCTTGTTTCTTTTATTGTCCAGCTACTTCTAAAATTTTCTCTTTATTTTGATTTTCATAAGTTGCATTATATGTCTAGACACATGAATGTATGTGTGTTAAACACTTGAGTACTGTATTTTCCCACAAATAACATGCACATTATATAGTTTTCCCAAACCATGCAACCTTCTCACTTGGTAGTTTCCTATGTGTGCTATGCTCATTGTGTGTGTGTGTGTGTGTGTGTGTATTTATATGGGTACTTTAATGTGAAAAAAAAAAATTACAGTAATGATTTGCTTCATTCTCTGCTCTTTTGGAAGTCAAATTACATTTTTACTAGAAATAATAGATTTTTTTTTTTTTCTCTATGTCTTTTATGGGACCTCTGTAGCATGGTGCCTAAGGCATTTGACTGCTAACCAGAAGACTGGCTGTTCAAACCCATTAGCCACTCCTAGGAAGGAATATTGGACAATCTACTTCCATAGAGATATGGCCTTGGAAACACAAGAAGGGGTCCTTGTTTCTCTGATACTGTCTTGTGCTATGTTTAAGACATTGTTATAATTTGTATTTTTTTAATATCAGCCATTTTCTTTATCAATACAAGTATTTCCATTTGAGGTTTTTTTTGATTCATATTTTCTGCTGATATCCATGCTTGATTAATATTTTCTTTTTTGAAATTTTAATAATAATTTTAACATCCTTATAGTTAACTCTGGGAGCTCTGGTAGCATAGTGCCTAAGGCACTTGACTGCTAACCAGAGGGCTGGTGGTTCAAACCCCCTAGCCACTCCTCAGAAGGAAGGTTGAACAATCTGTTTCCATAGTGATACTGCCTCGGCAACTCAAGGAGGGGTCACTATGAGTTGGGTCCTACCAGACCACACATAACAACAACATAGTTAACTCTAATAACTAGATAGGAGTTAGATTTTTTATTTCTACTCTGACATTTTTTCTTTGCTTTCAGTCATGGAGTTCTTTTTTCTGCTTCTGTTTTCAGTTACAGGGTTCTGTTTTCTATAGTGCTTTTTGTTGTTTTGCTTTGTTATTCTTGTTGAATTACTTAATGGATGTCAAACAATTATGTTCAAATAATTGCAGAGAATCTAGATTATTTTCTCCTCCTTGATAGAGAAGAAGTCATCTTTCTCTATGCTGAACAAGGAGAAAATTTTTTCTGATTATTTTAATTCCATCAGAGAGTACTTTGACTGAAGGCCAGATTGCAGCCCTCATAATCCCATTTAATCTCCAGACATCTGGCATGCTCATGCCCCTTTAGGGTTTTCAACTGATAATTTGGTGTTTTCTAAAATGTTCTTCCCAAAAGTCGGTCCAAAAAGCTAATATTCTCTCCATAGATACTTTTTTGAATTACCAACTTTAGTTGTAGCAGCTTTCTGTTTAGATGTTTTATGTCTCTCTCTCCCTACAGTCCCATGATTTGGCAAATAAACTTGAGAAGAAAAGTGATTGTGGTTGATGCTCCCCAAGTCTTTGTCAATGAGTCTATTGGTTCTTTTATCCTTATAAATTGATTATTGTGTGCAAAGCTCAAAGAGGAAGTCACCTGGTTGGTCCCAGGATAAAGACATTCTTAAAAACCATTGTTCCCACTTGAAGTTTCATCACTCTCTGATGTCCTAGACCCTATCATGTTTTTCCTTCAGCTTTTCTGCTGCCTTCAAATACTATTTCCTAGTCATCTTTGTCAAAGCACTTTTCTGTCACCAGGAACTTCATTAACAGAAAGGGATTTATTACAATATTGGTACTAATAAATATGTTGAAAATGCTGAAAGAGTGGTTTCTACACTCTCACCCTTGGGAAAAACTCCAAGATTAACAATTCTCAACTGGCTCTTCAGGGCAGTTGTTACTTCTTCCACATTCACATAGATGAGAAATCAGAAACAACCCACTGAAATGTTTTCAAGAACATTAGGCCATCGCCACAATCAAGATACCAGGAACCTGATGCCAACACAAATGTTTTCAACCCATTTTAAGCTATTGGCTAAACCAGCTTACTGCTATAGGCAAACAGAAAAACTTCATTACCTTATCATTATTTGTCAGAAGCATTAGTTGCACTAGCAGGAAGTTAGCCTCTGCCTCCCTGTGGCTTTTTTCCTGTTTGAAAAATCTGTGTATTCAGAAGTATACATTCTAATATTCTATAATATTCTAATATAGCCATTGCTATATGTATATGTGTAATATTCTATAATATGTATAATATTCTATAGCCATTGCTCCTCTGTTTAATACTAATACAGTCACTTCATTCTACATTGAAATAAAAACAATTTATATTCCCTCCATTTCTGCCATAAATTATAGAAACCTGACTCTATCAAATATGTTTTATAATTTTAAGATATAATCCTTTAATATTCTTTAATCATTCATAACATAATAATTTTTATCTTCTAAACTTATTAAAAAGGCTATCTTCTTGGTCCCATTAGAATTCTAGAAAGAAAAAAGAGTAAAGCTGGCTTGTGACACTATTCCTTTCTGCTTTTCACATCTTAATTCTCACAGTTCTGTGGTAGATTATGAACAGTGTCAAAAAAAAAAAAAAAAATCACGGCCATCAAGTTGATTCTGACTCATAGCAACCCTCTTTGAGTTTCCAAGGTGGTAAATCTTTATGGAAGTAGATTGGCCAGCCTTCCTTCCACAGAGTGGCTGGTGGGTTTGAACCCCCAACCTTTTGGTTAGCAGTGAAATATCTTAGGCACTACACCACCAGAGCTCTTTGAATGGTGTCAAAGGATGTATTCAAATTAAAAATGAGATAAAATTGCAGCCAAATAACTATTTGAGTAATAACTATTTAATACCAACACTTTTCTATTACTTTGCGTATTTTTTTCCTATAATAATAATGTTGTAATGGCTTCTTATTAATAGTTTTCCTTATAAAACTGATATATCTCAATGTTCAAAACCAAACAAAACATATATAATCTATATTTTGATCTGATAGTTAAGCTACTTTTAAAAAATTATGTTATTTCTTTGATTACTATATTGGACTTGGCAAGAGTTGGCAAAATGCTGCAAGTGTGACAAATAAGGAAGTTGATTGGAGCATAAGCCTATACATTTATGTGCATATTGTCTATGGCTGCTTCCACACGATAATGACATTCCCCTTATGTGGTGTTGTTGCTCCTCAGTGTACACATCCTCTTAGTACCATAAACGGAAAATTACTGGCATGGTCTATTGGTGGGGCATCACAGCACTTTTTCTGCCATTCAATGGGCCATGTAAGTGCCCTCTATAACAGCAAGGAGGGTGGAGGTGGAGGTTCTTCCCTGGGCACTTTAGCCCAGCCTAAGTATCTTGAAAGCTACTTATAACCACAATTTCAGTATTCTCTAAATTTCCCTTAACTTTTTTTTTTTTTTTTAATAGTCAATCACTCATTATTCCCATTCTCTTTCATGGTAGGTAATTTTTAATGTTAAAATTGCCCTATTTTAATTACTGTGTGGCTTATCTTCTCTTATTAGACCCTGTAAACATGACTCTTTTGTTTTGATGTTTGTTCTCTTTTCCCATTTTTTCCACTACTAGATTGGAAGTTTAATCACACTGCTATTCCCTATTACGTAGTAATTGGGTGTTTTTTTTTTTTAATCCAAATTATTTTGTTTTACTAGAAGGTGATGATGATAGTCATGATGGTGATGATGATGGTAATTTTATAAGTGTCCTTTCTTTCAGGGATATAATCTTGTAATGCCTGTTTCATTCTGCAACAAAATTTTCTCACTGCCATTGAGTCAAATCCAATTCATAGTGATCCCTTCATGTTTTCCAAGGCAGTATCACTATGGAAGCAGATTGCCCAGTGTTCCTTCTGATGAGCAGCTGGTGGGTTTGAGCCTCCAGCCTTCTGGTTAGCAGTCACATGCCTTAGGCATTATGTCATCATGACTTCATATATTACAGCCAGTTTTATAGTTATTTGCAGAGGTAGGGTTAGTTCAATACCATTTACCTGTCATGGCCAGAAGCAGAATTCCCGATTGTATAATCTGATAACATCAAAATACTTGTAAACATTTAAAAATATCTCCATGCTCTTTCGAAGGGGATGTGTATCTCAGAAATTTGTAGAGATAAGAAAAGATTAACAGCATTCAAAGCAATTATATTGATCATATTAATTAGTGTTGGGAAAGTGATATGTTAATCATTTTAATTCTAATATGATAATTAATTAATTA
>NW_006922208.1:1207910-1208883 GCF_000298275.1 Orycteropus afer afer
CTTAAGCCTCTGGGTTATTATTAGACATACATCTCTTCAGATGCAATAGTCTTTTGAACTTTCTGGCCTTTGTTAAACTGTACTCTAGACTTCACCTAATGTTGCACAGATTCCCAAAAGGTTTTGCTATCCTCATCTTTTTTTGTATGTGTGAGATTTTATGTCCATTTTAAAGAGCTAATATCGCTTAGTGATATATCTATTGCAGTACTTATCAAAGTGTATTGTGACAATTTTCCATTTAATGTTTCTCCCCCTGTGTGATACTCTTTAGGAAGAAGCAATTTTAATAGACTTTGTAATGCAGGCACTTAACAAAATATATTTCCTATTGAGTGCCATGTTTTCAAAATATTCTTCAAATGAATAAACTAAAAAGGCTCGCAGACACAATAGTAGAATACAACAACATATCAAATGTATAGCAAGTTTTTCATCTTATACACCAAAATAACTAGAAGTTTGCTTAATATGACCTAATGCATGTCCTGTGCTATATTTAGTCACTATTAAAGTTAGACTTTAAAATAACCCTCCATAGAAAAGATAAATAGGACAACGGAATACTCCTATAGGCAACTACAGAATCATAAAATAGATTAAACAAGAGAAAAACTTGCAAAGAACATAGAACGTGAAGGGCATGACCATTTTTCTTTTTTATAATAAAAGACTGTTTTAATTTATTCTTGACATTAAATTCCCTGAAGACAACAAAACTCTGAAGCTTGATCTATGTATTAAGAAAAAAGAAACAGAAACTATATGCTCAAGTGAATATAGCTATAAACAAATAAAGTGCTGATGCTTATTTCAAAGAACATACTATATTTTTTAGGTGAGGTTTTGATTCCCATTATGATGTTTAAAGTTGTAGTTCTCAATTTTTTAGCAACTGATTTAAAATCACAAAGCTCGTGAATGTAAGAATGGAAGGAAAACACTGTCTTGGGATCTGAATACACACACATAC
>NW_006922208.1:1210908-1212096 GCF_000298275.1 Orycteropus afer afer
TCTGTGGGATCACCTTTCTTTGGAATGGGTATAAATATGGATCTCGTCTAGCCATTTGGCCAGGTAGCTGTCTTCCAAATCTCTTGGCATAACCAAGTGAGTGCCTCCAGTGGGGCAATCATCTGTTGAAATATCTCAATAGGTATTCTGTCAATTCCTGGAGCTTTGTCCTTTGCCAATTCCTTCATTGTAGCTTCAACTTCCTCCTTCAATACCATTGGTTCTAGATCATACACCACCTCCTGAAATGGATGAAAATCTACCAGTTCTTTTCAGTACAGTGAGTCTGTGTTTTCCTTCCACCTTTTTTTGATGTTTCCACCATCACTCAATATATTGCCCATAGAATCTTTCAATATTGCAACTTGAGACTTAAATTTTTTCCTCACTTCTTTCAGCTTGATAAATACTGACTTGTTCTTCCCTTTTGGTTTTCTAATTCCAGGTCTTTGAACTTTTCATTATAGTAATTGGCTTTGTGTGCTTGAGCTGCTCTTTGAAATCATCTGTTCAGCTCTTTGATCTTGTCATTCTTCCATTTCCTTTAGCTACTCTCCACTCAAAGGCAAATATCCAAGTCTCTTCTGTCAGCCATTTTGGTCTTCTCTTCTTTCCTCATCTTTTTAGTGACCTCTTACTTTCTTCATGTATGATATTCTTGACATCATCCTACAATTCTTCTGGTTTTTGATCATTGTTGTTCAAGCATCAAATCTATTCTTTAAATGGTCTCTAAATTCAGAGGGATATATTCAAGATCATATTTCACCTCTCTTGGAGTTTTTTTAATTCTCTTTAAATTCAAATTGAACTTGCATATGAGCAGATGATGGTCTGTTCCACAATCAGCTTCTGGCCTGGTTTTGTGTGAAGATATTGAGCTTTTCCATTGCCTCATGCCACAGATGTAGTCAATCTGATTCCTGTGCATTCCACCTAGCAAAGTCCACTTGTACAGCTGCCGCTGTGTCATTAAAAAAAGATATTTTCAATGCATTAGTTGTTTGTTTTGACAAATTCTACCATGTGATTTCCAGCATTATTTCTATCACCAAGGCCAAATTTTCCAATTACCAGTGATTCTTCTTTGTTTCCAGCTTTTGCATTCTAGTCACCAGTGATAATTAACACATCCTGATTGCATATTTGGTCAATTTCAGACTGCAGAAGTTGATAAAAATCTTCAAT
>NW_006922208.1:1213064-1214291 GCF_000298275.1 Orycteropus afer afer
ACACACACACACATACATACATATGTACACATATACATACACATGTGTATATATATATATATATATATATTCTCACCTTCCTTTATATATTCATACACACACATACACACCCATACACATGCATACCTATATATATATGTATACATACATACATATAAACCCAAAAACCAAACGCACTGCTGTCAAGTTGATCTTACTCACAGTGACCCCTCTTTAGGTTTTTGAGTCAGTATCACTATGGAAGTAGATTGCCCAATTTTCCTTCTGAGGAATGGTTGGTAGGTTTGAACTGATACCCGTCTGGTTAGCAATCAAATGCTTTAGGCACTCTGCCACCAGAGCTAATACACACACACACACACACACAGAAAAAGAGAAAGAGAGAGAGAGAGAGAGAGAGATAAGAAGGTGAGAATGAGTATCCAGGAACAAATTGTCTTTAAATTTTCTTCAGACAAACATTTCCTTTTCCTCATCATTTCTTCATGATTTTACACCTGATCATCCTTCTTTTTGGCTTTTAGCTTCTTTTTGGTGAATGTACATTTATTTGGATATAAAATGCAACCTCAGAGGGAGAAGAAAATTATTTGACAATTAGGTATCTTTACAGAATTTTACTGAGAAGTGGTTAATCTCAGTTGTCTCTTGGACTGGTGATTACTGAGTTGTCAGAATTATATTTCTGGTCATTCTGTTAACAAAACCTGATGAATCTGAACATTGTCTAATATTAGGGCCAGTCAATTCAGACTTGACCAGAGTTTGGATAAAACTTTTAATTCAACATGATATGGTATAGACAAAACTCTGAGACCCTGTAGCAACCTCGATCTTGCTCCTGCCTGAGCCTTTGTTCAGAATCCCCTCTATGTTGATCTCTTTAAGTTTTCACCTCAGATATCATCAGAATTCCCTTTGGAGAATTTGGGAATATCCCCCGGTACAAGTTTCCTAAGGCTACCATAACATAATACCATAAAGTGGGTAAATTCCAAAAACAGAAATTTATTGTCACATAGTTTTGAAAGCTGGTAACCTGAATTAACAATGTCAGCAGGGCATATTCTCTCCAAAGACTCTAGGGGAAAATCCTTTCTTTTTTATTCCAGCTTCTGGTAGCCCCCAGTATTACCTGGTAAGTAGGCACATCTTCACTGTTTAGCAGCTTTCTTTGTCTGCTTTTCTGTATCTCTTCTCTTTTATAATGACAACAGTAAAATGGAA
>NW_006922208.1:1214706-1219468 GCF_000298275.1 Orycteropus afer afer
TATGGGTTTGTGAAACCTAGAATACAAGTAATATTCTTCCAAAAGACAATGGTGGTACCAGTGAGCAATAGACATTCTCATTTCCAAAATGAGAAATTGGAGGAAAAGTGTGGTCATCAGTCAAAACAACTAGCAAGGTGAATCCTACGACATTACAAGTCTTGAAAATAGTCATTTGTCCTCTGGATCCACCTGAGCAGTTACTCTGCTCCCATACTCGTTGCAACTGCTTTGTTCTTATAGTCCCCTAGGGTGGCAGTCCTAGTCCTTCCTGAAACTGAGGAGTTTTCTCTACCCTCCAGAATCTAGCAGTTGGTAGCACTATCTCCTGGGAACATGTCCTCAGAGTTATTATTTTCTTTTCTAGAAGGATAACAGATGTCCACAACCAAGTAGTTATATCTGCTTGCTTTCTGCCCATAGAATCCCAATAGTCTGACAGCCTTACTTCATTTCTCTATCTCTGTCTCTTTTAGTCTTAGCTTGCAGTGTTTCTGCAGAGATGATTGATTGGATATATTAAGTCACATGCCTAAACTTGTTAGTAAATACTTATGCAGACACTTCATCTCCAGTAAACCATTTCATAATTTTTGAAATATAGTTAGGCTGAGAATATTCTAAATTTTCAAGTTCTGTTTCCCTTCTGCAAAGTTTATTTCTCAATTTATCTTTCCTTTCTAGAAATGTCCTTAGCTATCCAAGTTCATCACTTGTAAGTTCTACTGTTCCAAAACACTTGAAAATAATTTTAACAAGTTATTTGCTACTTTGTAACAAATATTGTCTTTTTACCACTGTCCAATAGCATGTTCATCATTTCCTTTAGGTCCTCACTAAAAGCATTTAATAGACACATTTCCAGTAACATTCTGTTCATAATAAGAGCTTTTCTACAGCTCCTTTCACTTCTTTCTAAGCTCCTACCAGAATTGCCCTTAATGTTCATAACTGTACCAAAATCTCTTCAGAGCAACCTTGGATTTTACTATCTCACACTTCAAAATCTTCTAATCTCTACTCATTGCTCAATTTCTGAGCTACATTTTCATATTTAGGTATTTGTTATAAGAGCACTCTGCTTCCCATGATCAAAATTGTTATTAGTTTCCTAAGGCAACTGTAGAAAATAGTACAAATAAGGTGGCTTTAAACAACAGGAATTCATTGTATCTCAGTTCAGGAAATGAATAGTATAAATCCAGGGTGTCAGCAGGACCATGTTCTTTTGAAGACATTAGGGGTACATCCTTGCTTGCCTCTACTGCCTCTGGTATCTCCACACATTCCTTGGCATATAGATGCATATTCTTTTTCCCTTCTTTCCTTTGTCCTTTGTGTCTTCTCGAATAGTACCCACTTTCTCCTGGCTTAGGGGAAGCCAGGAAAGGAAGTGGGAGCCATCATTGGGCTGGAACAGTTTAGGGAGGCCAGGAAGTGAGTGGAAATGTTTTGGAACTGCTGAGAGAGATGAACTTGTCTGTCACTTTGTCATACTGTGGTGGCTTGCATGTTGCTGTGAATCTGGAGGCTATGTCACTCGTGTTTGTGTGTTCAAATACTAACAGGATTACCCATGGCGGACAGGTTACAGTGGAGCTTTCAGACTAAGACAAATTCAGAAGAAGGAAGAGGTCATCCACTTCTCAAAGAATAGGTCAGTGAAAATCTTATGAATAAGAGTAAAATACTATCTGATATATTACTGGAAAACTTTATGAATAGCCCTGAAATATTGTCCAATATAGTGCCAGAAGATGAGCCACTCAGTCAGAAGGTACTCAAAATAAGACTGGGAAAGAGCTTCCCCCTCAGAGTAGAGCAGACCTTAATTATATGGATGGAGTAAAGCTTTTTCTTATGTGGCACGATTCAAAATAAGTACAAAACAGTGCAAAACATTAATTAATAATCAGAACATGAAATGTACAAAGTATGAATCTATCAAAATTGGAAGCTGTCAAAAATGAAATGGAATGCAAAACTTGATATTCTAGGCATTAGTGAGCTGAAATAGACCACTTTTGGCCATTTTCAATCAGACAATCATATGATCTACTATGCTTGCTGGCAATGACAAATTGAAGAGTAATGATATGGCATTCAGCATCACAAAGAATGTTTTAAGATATATCTTGAAGTACAATGCTATCAGTGATAAGATAATATTCATATGCCTACAAGGAAGACCAGTTATTACTGCTAATATTCAAATTTACACACCAACCACAGAAGCCAAACATGAGGAAATTAAAGATTTTTACCCTCTTCAGTCTGAAATTGACCAAACATACAATCAAGAAGTATTGATTATCACTGGTGATTGGAATGTAAAAGTTGGAAACAAAGAAGAATCACTGATATTTGGAAAATATGCCCTTGGTGGTAGAAATGACACTGGAGATTGCATGATAGAATTTTGAAAGCCCAACAAATTATTCACTGCAAATACTTTTCTCAACAACACAAATGATGGCTACACACATGGACTTCATCAAACGGAGTACACAGGAATCAGATTGACAACATCTATGGAAGGAAGTGATGGAGAAGTTCAATATTTTCAGCCAAAATAAGGCCAGGAGGTGATTGTGGAACAGACCATCAACTGTTCATGTGCAAGTTCAATTTCAAATTGAAGACAATGAAAACAAGTCCACAAGAGCCAAAATACTACCTTGATTATATTCCTCTCGAATTTAGAGATCATCTAAAGAATAAATTTGATGCACTGGACACCAATGACCAAAAACCAGAGGAATTGTGGGATGACATCAAGAACATTATCCATGAAGAAAGTAAAAGGTCATTTAAAAGACAGGAAAGGAAGAAAATACCAAAATGGATGTCAGAAGAGACTCTGAAACATGCCCTACAACAAAAAGTAGCTAAAGAAAATGGAAGAAATGACAAGATAAAAGAGTTGAACAGGAGTTTCAATAAGATAAGTGACCCTGATGGCATGGAAGGCTCGGATGTTGTGAAGTGTTGTTAAGACCTAAGAATTAACCTAAAAATCATCCTTTCTAGCCAGGGACTACAAGGAGGACTGCACTGGTGGTGGGTAAATAGAAGGGGAAGCAGGGAAGAGGGAGACAGACTGAGCTGTGTAATTTTGGCTGTCTGGAAGCCTAGCCATTTTGAATGTTTATAAGCAATTTGATTATTTTGAATATTTAAAGCAACAGTGTTCTCTCAGATTCAAGGGACCTAAGAACAGGCTCCAATTGCCAGAAACTGCAAGGACACTCTGAACATGAATGACTGGAAAGGTGTGCTATTCATTTCCCTTATTATTCTTATACCCCACACCATCTTAGTGAATGGAGGTGCGGCCATCCCTCAATCCCATCTACTTTCTAGGCTGGCAGGATTCCATCCCAGTCTGTGTGCTCTTTCAGAGACTGGGTGCCCCACCCTGTTTTCTTTTTTTTTCAAATTTTTAATCTGTTTATTTTTCTCTGTTTTAAAACTACTGCAATTATTATTATTATTCTCCTCTTTATTATTATTGTTTATTCCTCCTTTCCCAGGTTCTACTTTGAGCTTTTTCTCTCTGCTCTGTTCCTTGTTCCTGGTCCCCACTTTTTCCTTTCTTGTGATTCTCCCCATTCCTTGTTTTCCCTTTGTACTTTTCCTGTTTTTTTCTTCATTATTCTCTACTCTACCTCTTTTCTCTTATTTCCTCCTCCCCAAATATTGTGAGTTTTATTTATTTTCTTTTTCTTGTTTTTGTTATTGTTCCTGTGTATTTATGCAGTGTGTTTTTTGTCCTGTTGCTTTTACTTTTTTTATTATTTTTTTTAATCCTTGTTTTTGTCACACTGAGTGGGAGACAGCAACTGTGCCCATACAATACAACCACAACGACATCTCCCACAGCTCCACTTACTAAGTGAGAGCCACCACTTCCTTCTCCATCAACTAGTCAATGATAAATGACCATCAACTTGACTCACTCTTAATGGCTCTTCACAAACAGTTAACAGAGATATAAATATAACAACATCACAATGTCTAATAGACAACAGACCATCACAGTCTACACAAAGAAGCAAGAGAAAGTAGTAGAAGCAAAGGAGCAGGATACAGACCAGAACACATCCCTGATAAAGAAGCAGTATTGGAAATCCCTAATAAGATATTCAAGATTATATTTAGGTAATTTCAGTGGATTAAGAGACAGATCAAGGAAAACACTGACAAAATTAAGGAAGACACAGACAAAACCCTAGAATAATTTTGGAAGAAAATACAAGAACAAAAAGACAAAATAAATTAAAAATTAGAAATGATACAAAACCTATAGATAAAAATCCAGAAGGTCAATAGTAAATTTTCAGAAATAGATAACACATTGAAGGATAAAGTAATAGAATCTAATCAATGAAAGACAGAATTCATGAGATTGAAGACAAATACCTGAATACTTCTTTGAAAAGGGATCAATCAGTAAAAGGAACAAAACAAAATGAAGAAAGCCTAAGTTTCATGTGGGATACTATCAAAAGGAATAACTTACATGAAATCAGAATTCCAGAACAGGAAGAGAAGAGAAAAATAAAACCACAGAGAAAATTGTCCAAGATTTGTTAGAAGAGAACTTCCATGATATGATGAAAGATGAGAATATATCCATTCAGGAGGTCCAACAAACCCCAAACAGGACAAAACCCAAAAGAAAATCACCAAGACATGTCATCATCAAACTCACCAAAACCAAAGACAAAGAAAGAATCCTGAAAGCAGCATGGAAAAAATG
>NW_006922208.1:1219658-1220835 GCF_000298275.1 Orycteropus afer afer
TGAACAGAGAACCAATAATAGTAAACAACAACCGGCCATTTATATACAAGATGACATTACTCAGAAACCAACAAAGCTATGATAGTATCAAAAATAAAATAAGCTTACAAGGTTGTAAACAAGGAATCAGAATCAATTGACAAATGAGGACAACTGTAATCCAAAAAGTGGGAAAAAATAGTGTAGTTACAGAAGTTGTAAAAGGTGAGGAAATCAAGAGAGTTGTAAGAATGGACTGTCCTAAACTCAGGAAGAAAATTATAAATCACAGGGCAAGCTAAATAAATAAATATATAAATAATAAACCTTCACATCACAATAAAAGAGGACAAGCACAGATATTTAGCAAATACAAAAACAACAGCAATGAAGGGAATGATAACATAATTCATAAACAAAATGAACTCAGCACAGAAAATTATATGGAATAAAGAAACCAGGAACACCATGAAAAAAGACATAACAGAGTGACAGCAACCAAGTCATACTTGTTGATAACTAGACTGAATATCAATGGATTAAATGCACCACTCAATAGACAGAGAGTTGCAGACTGGATGAGAAAACATAACCCATCAATATACTGCCTACAAGAGACACACTTTAGAGAGAAAGACAAAATAGACTAGAAAATCAAAGGTTGGAAAAAGATGTATTAAGTAAATGGCAACCAAAAAAAGCAGTACTGGCAATTATAATTTTTGATAAAATTGAGTTTAAGACAAAAAACACCATAAGAGACAAGGAAGGATATTATATAATGATTAAAGAATCAATGAACAAGAAGATATAACTGTACTAAATATCTATGGACCCAATGAAAGAATCCCAGAACATGTAAATCAGACTTTACTAGAATTGAAAAAGCAAATAAATGACTCCACACTCATAATAGAAGATTTTAATACACCACTTTCAATGAAAGATAGAAGAACTGGAAAGAAACTCAACAAAGACACAGAAAAACTAAACAATACAATCCACAAACTTGACCTGATATACATCTGCAGAGCACTTCACCCAACAACAGCACTATATACACTCTTTTCCTGTGTGCATGGAACATTCTCCAGGATAGACCATGTGTTAGGCCATAAAACATTTTAAAACATTGAAATATGGCAAAGCATGTTCTCAGATCACAATGCTCTAAAATTAGAAATCAACCATAGGAAGA
>NW_006922208.1:1231770-1232372 GCF_000298275.1 Orycteropus afer afer
CTAGTCTGTTTCAATCTGCAATCTGCACTGAAATCTGTGCATCATGTGCAACCCTGTTGGCATTTGAAACACTGGTGGCACAGCCTCAAGCCTCATAGCAACACTCAAGCCCCTATGGTATGACAAACTGACAGACAAGTTTGTCTCCCTTAGCTGTTTGAAACCTTTCCGCCCTCCCCTTCCCTGGATCCCTGCTACTGGTGCTGGCTCAGTCTGATTGCCCAGCTTTTATTTCTCCCACTTTCTTGCCTCTCTGGGGTGGGGACTATGTCCCTCTCCTTACCTGAATCCCTGCCACTGCTGAACAATGTAGATAAATCATAATGGGATTTTAAAATCTGTTCAATTAATTCACAGCAATATAGGGGTTGTTGTTGTTATTATGTGCCGTCAAGTCAGACACAACTCATATCGACCGCTCCTTGGATTTCTGGAGCATTATCACTATGGAAGTAGATTGCCCATCTTCCTTCCAAGGAGTGGCTGGTGGGTTTGAACTGCCAGCTGTCTGGTTAGCAGTCAAGTGTCTTAGGCACTACACTTCCAGAGCTCCCTGGAATATAGGTAGGAAAAAGAAATGAGAAAATTTAAGAAAAAAAAAA
>NW_006922208.1:1234707-1237383 GCF_000298275.1 Orycteropus afer afer
TAAGCCATTTGACTGTTAACCAGAAGGCTGGCAGTTCAAACCCACCAGCCACTCCTCGGAAGGAAGGTTGGGCAATCTACTTCTGTAGAGATACTGCCTCAGAAACCCAAGGAGGAGTTGCTATGAGTTGGATCCAACTCGATGGCAGTGTGTATATGTACATGTATATGAGTATAATATATACATATATATATGTATATATAAACCTGTTCCATTGATTCCAACTAATATCAAGCCTTTAATACAGAGTAGAACTGCCCCATAGAATTTCTAAGACTGTAAATCCTTATAGAAGCACATCTTTCTTCCACAGACAGAATAGTGGATTCCAATCACCAACTGCTCAATTAGCAGCAGATCACTTAAACACTACATCACCAGGATTCTTATTAACCTTAAAAAAAAGAAAAAAGAGGAGAAAAATAAAACTAAAGCAGCCAAAAGAATGGAAATAATAAAGATAATAACATAAATCAATATTACTGAAAACAAAAAGAATAGAAAACAAGAATAAAACAAAGACCTGATTCTTTTAAAAAGATCAATACAATTGGCAAGTCTCCATCAGAACTGAAATAGAAATAGAACACACAAATTAGTGATATTGGAAATGACACAGAACATATCACTACTGGCATTACAGATATTAAAATTATAATAAATGAAAACTTCACAAACATAAATTTGATAACTTACATGAAACAATTCCTCAAAAAAAATTGCTACAATTTACTTAATAAGAAATAATTTGAACAGTTCTACACTATTACTCATATTTTATTTGTAATTTTTAAATTCCTGAAAGGGAAATCTGTAGGACAATAAATTTTCACTGAAGAATGTTATCAAATATTTTGGAAAGAATTAATACAGCAGCTACAAAATATCTTCCAGAAAATAGAAAAAGTATGGAATATTTCCCAATTCCTTTTGTGAAGTTAGTATTACCAAACTGTGGTACTACAAACTATAGAATATTGCCTTTCACATATGCAAAATTCTTAACAAAATGCTGCAAATAGGATTTAGCTAAATAGAAAATAATAATAATAATTATATACTCTGACCAACTAGGACTTATTCAAAGAATACAAAGCTGGTCAGTATTTGAAAATCAACCAATGCAATTTATCATATACACAGACTGAAGAAGAGAAAAAAAATCACATGATCATATCAACTGACCCAGTGAAAACATTTGACAAAATTCAACACTATTCATAAAACTCTCAGAAAAATAGAAGTAGAGGGAAACTTGTTCCACTTGGTAAAGAATATCCACAGAAACTTATGAACAACATTATACTTAGTGGTGAAAGACTCAGTGTTGTCTCCCTAAAATCAGTAACACAAGGATATTCAGTTTCACAATTTTTATTCACCACTCTCATTCAATACATATTAGACCTAAGAGCAAGTATACTGAATACAGTATACTGAAGACAAAAGATGAAAGGAAAAGTCACACCAAAGAGGAAGGAAAAAATAAGTGTCTTCCTCTTTTCAGATGACATAATTTCCTACATAGAAAATTCAAGGAATTGACAAAAAAAAAATTGCTAGAACAAATAATTGATTTCAGCAAGTCTCAGTAAATAAGATATGCATAAAAAAATCAATTTATCCATACAGACATTCAGAGACACCTTAGAAGACAGTCCTAGTGATCTTCTTCAGAAAATTCATAGCTTTGAAAATCCTGTGGAACAGATCTTGAGTTAGAATCAACTTGACAGCAACCAACACCATACTAAAATAAATGCATGAACACTCAAATTAAATATATAATACCATTTGCAACACCTCAAAAAATAAAATAGTTAATTGTAACTCTAACAAATTTTATACAATGTTTGTATGCAAAAATTTCAAAAGGATTGGAAGATCAAAAATGGTCGAGATTACAATTTTCTCCAAATTGAAGAACTGATTCAATGTAATTTCTATCAAGCACTTATCATGTTTTTTTGTGTTGTTTTCTTTTTACTTTTATTGTGGTGAAAACATACACAAGACATTTGCCAACATAACAACTTCCACATTTACTGCTCAGGGACATTTATAACGTTTTTCATTTTGCCACCATTATTGCTATCCTTTTCCAAGATATTCTACCACCTTTAGCATGGTAAAGCCCCTCAAACAACAGCTTCAACTTCCCCCCTTTCTCTTACCACTGGAAACTACTAATCATCTTTGATTCATATATATATAAGAATATATATGTGTGTATGTGTGTGTGTGTGTGTGTATATATATATAATATATATATAATTGCTGCTAACTAACAAAGTAAGTTTCATTCCACATATAAACCTTTACTTGACTTTTTAACAAAGTGAACTAAGACAATATTTGTTCTTCTGTGATTGACTTATTTCACTCAGCATAATACCCTCCAAGTTCATCCACATTAAGTATTGTTTTGCAAATTCCACATTATTTTTTAGGGCTGCAAAGTATTCCACTGTATGTGTGTACCACTGTTTGTTTATCCATTTTTCGGTTGATAGGCACTTAGATTGTTTCCATCTCTTCGCTATTGTGAATAATGCTGTGATGAACATGGGTGTGCATGTGTCTGTTCTAGCCCTGCCTCTCACTTCTTTAAGATATATACCTAGTAATGCGATTGCTGGGTCAAATGGTATTTCCATTTCCAACTTTCTATGGAAT
>NW_006922208.1:1237758-1240603 GCF_000298275.1 Orycteropus afer afer
AGGTTCTCTTTTTACTCTTTTAGAGAAATCTTTTGATGCACATGAGAATTTAATTTTTAGAAGGTCCCAACTGTATAGTTTATCTTCTGTGGTTTGCACATCTTGGGTTATGCTTGATAGTCTAATTATACCACAAATTAGGTCCCTTAAGTTTGCCCCTATTTTTTCTTTGATGAACTTAATAGTTTTAGGCTTCACATTTAAGTTTTTGATCGATCTGGAGTTAGTTTTTAATGTATTGCTTGAAGCATGGATCTTGTTTCAATTTTCTGCAAATGGATATCCAATTTTGCCTGAACCATTTTTAAGAGACTATCTCTTCCCTGTTGAATGGATTTTGGTCTGTTTTGAAAGATCAGCTGACCATAGGGCAATGGATCTATTTCTGGGTTCTCAATTCTGATGCACTGGTCTATGTGTCTATTGTTGTACTAATACTAGGCTGTTTTAACAACTGTGGATGTACAATGGGTTTTGAGATCTGGAAGTGTGAGACCTCCTGTTTTGCTCCTCTTCAGTTAGTGCTTTGTTTATCTGAGGTCTCTTTTCTTTCCTTATAAAATTAATGATTGTTTTTTTTCTATGTCTTTAAAGAGTGTTGATGTAATCTGGATAGGGATTGCATTGAATATATAGATTGCTTTGGGTTGTACTGACATTTTCAGGGTGTTCAATCTTCCCATCTAAGAACATGGTATGTTCTTCCATTTCTGTAAATCTCTTACAATTTCTTGAAGTAGTGTTTTATAGTTTTCTTTGGATATGTCTTTTGTATCCCTGGTAAAATTTATTCCCAAGTATATTCTCTTTTTGGTAGCTAATGTAAATTGTATTGATTTCCTTATTTCCTTTTCAGAGACCTCTTTCCTGATATAGAGGAATCCAACTGATTTTTCTATATTAGTATTATATCCTGACATTATGACAAATCTTTCAATAAGTTCCAGTAGTTTTCTTGCAAGTCTCTTGGGTTTTCTATGTGTAGGATCATATCATCTAGAAATAAGGATAGTTTTACTTCTTCCTTACCAAATTTGATGTATTTGATTTCAGTCTCTTCACTTATTGCCCTGGCTAGGACTTCTAATCGAATGTTGAATAGAAAGGAGAAAAAGCATATTCTTGTCCGGTTCCTGTTCACAAGGGGAATAGTTTCAGTATCTCTCCATTGAGAATAATGTTAGCTGTTGTTTTTGCATATATGCCCTTTATCATGTTGAGGTATTTCCCTTCTATTTTTGTTTTTCTGAGAGTTTTTTTCAGGAATACATGTTGGATTTTATCAAATGCCTTTTCTGCATCTACTGAGATGATCATTTGATTCTTTTCATTAATTTTTACTTATGTAGTAAATTACGTTGATTGTTTTTCTAATGTTGAACCTTCCTTGTCTACCTGGTATGAATCTCACTTGGTCATGATGTGTTACTATTGGCTAGGATTTTGTTGAAGATTTTTACATCTGTATTCATGAAGGAAATTGGTCTGTACTTTTCCTTTTCAATGGTGTCTTTGCCTGCTTTTGGTATCAGTGTTATGCTTGCTTTATAAAATGAATTTGAGAGGATTCCATAATTTTCTATGTTCTAGATAGTTTGAAGGAACTCGGTTAGCATAGTGCGTAAGGTATTTGATTGGTAACCAGAAGGTTGGCGGTTCAAACCCACCAGCCACTCCTCAGAAGGAAGGTTGGGCAATCTACTTCCATATTGATAACACCTTGGAAACCGAAGGAGGGGTCGCTATGAGTTGGGTACAATTCAACAGCAGTAAGTTTAGAACAGTTTTAATAGGATTGGTGTCAGGCCTTCTCTGAATGATTGGTAGAATTCTCCAGTGAAATCATCTGTACCAGGACTTTTGTTGTTGTTGTTGATGATGTTTTTTGAACTGTTCAATTTCTTCTTTTGTCATGGGTCTGTTCAAATTTTCTACCTCAGTTTGTCTTAGTTTAGATAAACAGTGTGTTTCTAGAAAATTGTCCATTTCTTCTCAGTTTTGAAATATGTTGGAGTACAATTCATCATAGTATCCTGATATTATTCTTTTTTTATTTTGATTGGGTCTTTTGTGACATCACCCATTTCTTTTCTTATTCACGTCACTTGCATCTTCTCCTTCTTTTCCTTTTTTAAATTTGCCAGTTGTTTCTTGATTTTACTAATTTTTTCAAAGAACCAATTTTTAGTCTTACAGAATTATTTCTATTCCCTATTCTATATAGAATATATTCTCTTTCATTCATTTCTATTTGATTCTTTATTATTTATTTTCTTCTGGTAACTGTAGGCTGTTTGTTATTTTTTTTTCTCTAATTATGGAGATGTTGAGTTAAAGTGTTGATTTTGCCTCTTTCTTCTGATGTGTGCTTCTATTGCTATAAATTGCTGTCTGATCACTGCTTTTGCTATGTCCCAAAGATTTTGTTATGTAGTGTTTTCATTGTTTGATTCAAGTTTAATTAAGGGAGTATAGCTTTTTCAATAAATGGTGCTGAAAATGTTGGATATCCATAGACAAAGGAAAAAAAAGAAAAAGAAGCACAAATTGACCTAAGTTTCAAATTTTACATAAAAATGAACTCACAGTGGATAATGGAATTAAATATAAAATTTGAAACTATAAGAATTTTACAAAAATTGAAAAAATGAGAAAATTTTAAGTATCTAAGGCTAGACAGAATTCTTAAACTTGTCAACAAAAGAATCATTAACAACCTGAGATATGCAGACGATACAACTTTGCTTGCTGAAAGTGAGGATGACTTAAGCCACCTACTGATGAAGGTTGAAGAATACAGTCTGCAGTATGGATTACATCTCAACATAAAGAAAACAAAAATCCT
>NW_006922208.1:1241361-1243548 GCF_000298275.1 Orycteropus afer afer
CAACGTGTTTGACTGGGTTCTCTAGAGAAACAAAACCAGTAAAGCTTATATATATGTATATATATAGAAATTTATCTTAGGAAAATGGCTCACACACATATAGAAGCTGGCAAGTCCAAAGTTCCTGGATCAAACGTCAAGCTGGAGGCTTCTCCACATCAAGCTGGAGGCTTTTCCTGACTCTTGCAGCCTCAGGGGCTGAGGAGCTCAAGGTTGGAAAGCAGTACACTGGCTGCTGACTCCAATAAATGATGAATCCAAGATCTCCAGGCCGAATGGTGGATTGTTCACTCATGAACAGTTTTAGGCAGCACAACAGAATCCCGATACACAGAAGAATGCCTCTTTTCCCAGGATGTCCATAGATATACTGGAAGCAGACCACACCCCTAGGGAAACTCCCTTTCAATAGATCGACTGCTCAAAACATAATCATCTGATCCCATCATGGGAATAACCACATCATAATGGTTTAAACCACACAGAATTGTGATCCAGCCAAGTTGACACACAGCTCCAACTATCACATTCAGCCCCTTATCAACTTGGCAGTTGTACACATATCCTTAACCATAAGGACAATTATAAAGTCATATTTGTGCCTAACATCATATGCTAACATACGTACAACCAAAACGCATTAATCTTATTTACATTTCACAGTTCATAACAGAAGGAAACAAAATATTTGATGCACATATACAATGAAGAAATACAACAATCACAGTCCTCATTTCTGCAGCTGGTCACGTGGTCGTAGCTGATATTCAGAACTACCTTCTTCTACCACCCATCCTATATTTCCCTTGCCCTCAGCAAGCAACTGAGCTGGTCTATGTTCTTTGCCTGGTGGGGTGACCCAAACCTTCATTCCTGAAGGGTCTGGGACGTTAGCAGTCATATCAGAAGGCTGGCAGTTCAAACCAACCAGCCACTCCTCGGAAGGAAGATGGGACAATTTACTTCCATAGTGATACTGCCTCGGAAACCCAAGGAGGGGTCACTATGAGTCAGGTCTTACTCGATGGCACATAACAACAACAATAACATTAAATAAACTAGTAAATTTTACTTCATCAAAATTATTTTTTTTTTTGCAAAAAAAAAAAAACGTTAAAAAGATGTGCTACATAGTGAGGGAAGACATTCTCAAACTAAATACTGACAGAAGACCAACATTTACACTATATAAAGAACTCTCAGTACTCAACAGGAAGAAACACAGAATTCAATAAGAAAATTGGTTAAATACATGAACAGACATTTCACTAAATACTTCACACAGAGACAAATAAGCACCTAAAAAGATTTCACCATCATTTTTTATTAGGGAAATACAAATTAAAACTGAGATATGATTATACAATTATCAGAAATAATAAAGTAGTATTAATAATAAAATACTGACAATGCCAAATGCTGTAGAGGATGTGAAGAAACTGGATTAGCCATATATTACTTATTGGAATGTAAAATGTTACAACATCTCCAGACAACTGTTCGGTAGTTTCTTAAATGATCCAAAACCTCAACTGCCATATGATCTAAGTATTGTACTGCTGGACATTTATCCAAGAAAAATTAAAATTACATTCACTCAAAAAATTGTATATGATCCTACTCTCCTGAGAGAATAGAAGGGCTGTGTTTGCATAGGAAGACAGCTCGGTGGGGAGGTGGGGAGAGTGCATGGGAGGAAAGGACACAGGGAAGAGGCAATCACTGTGAGGAATTGGGAAGAAAGCTCTTACATTGTGGGGAATTGCAGTCAACGTTATGAGACAAAATGTGTATGAACTGCTATATAGAAAATGAATTTGTTCTGTAAGCCTGTATCACAATAAAAATATATTGGAAAAAAAATTGTACATGAATTTTATTGACATTTTATTAATAATACACCAAAGTTATAACCAATCAAGGTGTCTGCAGTGAATTGCTTGATGTGGCCCTTCTAGCCATTATCCTCCATTCTGTGATGTTTTGTAAATCCCATTATCCATGCCTGTTTCGAGTGCTGTGGTAGTTAAGGTCAGGTATCAACTTGGCTGGGCAGCTGATAGTAGTCATTCCCTATAATGACTGGTGATCAACTCTGTGATGCGATTTAGGTTAATTCTGTTGGGGCAACACACGTGGAATGTATCTTGAGTCCTGCCTTGCTGGAGGGTATAATTCAAATCACCA
>NW_006922208.1:1244608-1246991 GCF_000298275.1 Orycteropus afer afer
TGAGACAGAGCTCAATTGTAGTCCAAAAAACCAAACTCACTGTTATCGAGTCAGTTCAACTCATAGTGATCCCTCCTTGGGTTTCCGAGGCTTTCTCTCTATGGAAGTAGGTTATCGATAATGTCTTTTTTGAAGATCTGTTGTGAAGAAAAGCAAGTAGTGTCATAGTAGGCAAATAGCATTATGAGCAAAATAAACTATTTTAAGATAAAAAGTTGTGAATTTTTTTCTGAAGATTTTATTTAGAAGAGAGTGAAACAGAGACTTTATAGTAGTGATGGTAGAGTAATAAATAATTATCCCAGAATAAGTTAAAGAAAATAAATCTGAGGCATATGTGGATAGATCCCTTCTGATGAAAACTTCCAAGGTTCACCTACAGGGAGCAGGAAGAATTTTGTCAGAGGTATGGATGTAAATGCTAGTCAGTGTGGGTATATGGGATGGAAATTTATTTCAACATTCTCACTGTTATAGGAGTCAATTCTGTTAGAAGATAGTGATAATTGTGTGGAGGAAGACTGAGGAGACAGAAGAAGGAACACAATTATCATTTAGGAGAATAGGAGAATGAATTAACACTGGAAGTACAAAATGACTGTACTACAGAATTTTGATATAATGTTTTGAAGTTCTGCTTTTGTTGAGCTAGTAACTGTTATTTCGCAGGTGTAAATTCTCCATTTGTTTAAGATGATCTCCCTTTCATGATGTCCATTTCCCTCAAATATTTCATGATTTTTTGATTAGGCTGATATTTATGCATTTGAAATTACCTTGTAGATTGCCTGCATTTTTATGGCAAATGTCTTTTATGTGCCATAATAGTAGCAGATGTCCTCTGGAGATAAACCTTGAATCTTTCTAAACTGCTAAAAAAGATTTTAAGGCTTGATCAGAACAAAGCTCTCTTTGAAATATAGTGTCACTCTGTCACAATTGTTGAAATGGTACATACTTATGGAGATGAAGAGACATTTTATGTTATTAGAAAACTGATAATTCACATTGTGCTAATGTCATCCCAGTAAGTGAAGCAAATATAAGTTTAATTATTCAGATACAGCATTACCTTTCAGCTTACAAGTGTTGTGCCAGCCATATTTTTAAGTATCAGCCTTAGTTTTTCATGTAAATAACATATGGGAGAACCTAAAAAAATGAAAGCTATTTTGGAGTAAAAACTAGTCAAACACTCATTTTTAACTCAAAGATGTTAACTCACACAGCTGCAAAAGTAAAGATATAATTCTTTAGAAATTTCCCACAAACACTGAAAAATATTTATCAATGTATTTTCACCTCTTTGCATTTTAAATAATTATTAAAAGGTATTTTTTAAAAAAATATTTTCTTAAATGAGAACACAATTAGTTGAAAACAATTGTTTATGGTGACAGAATGCCAACATTTATACCTAGATAAATTTTAGACACTTTTCAATTCAGCCTCATACATTTAATGGTGGAAAAAATGCTTTTCTTTTTGCCATTTGTCTAGTTAGCAACAGGAAAAGGGGGAAGCCTTAATCATCTCAAAACACTGTTTCACTTCTTATTTCCATCAATTACATAGATTTCAACTTTTGTGGGCAGAAATAGCATTATGCTGGTCCCACAATAGCCCTCAATAAATCTTGTAACTTCTATACCTGCTGCTATCAAAAAACTGCCACCGTGTGCACTGGCCTGGGCTATTCTACTGGTGAAGAAGAGACTATGTGGAGGACAATGAAGATGCCTCCACAGAGGGACAGCCAGATGCAAAACATGTGATTGAAGTATTTTGGGACTAGTTAATAATCTCCAGCTAATCTATAAACAAAATAAAATTTAAAAAAATCCATTTTCATGGAGATCATTTTGACACACAGCAACCCTATAGGACAAAGTAAAACTGTCTCATAGGGTTCCCAAGACTGTAATCTTTACTGAAGTAGACTGCCATTATCTTTTTCCATGGAGAAGCTACTGGGTTTAAAACTGCTGATCTTTTGGTTAGCAGCAGAAAGCTTAATAGCTGTGACATCAGGGGTTCTCCCAGCTAATTTAAATAACCTTAAATATATGAGAAAGCCCTGCTGAGATCAGGTGAGCCCTGTCCAGATCTTAACTACTTAATAAAATTGTGAGCTAATAAGTTGTTCTTCTAAGAGACTAAGTTATATGGTGATGTGTTGTGCAGCAATGGAAAACATGTAAGTATATGCAAAAACGGCAAGGAGGCCACATGTTCTGACCTTCTCTAATCCCACAAGAGGAAGACAGGATTACCAGCAGTAACCCAAGGCCTATTCCTGCCAGGCCAGACATGCTGCCTCCCTACAGCCCTTTCACCAACCGTTCCTCCCAAAGCACCCAACACCTCTCTCCTGGGTTCGATA
>NW_006922208.1:1247356-1263732 GCF_000298275.1 Orycteropus afer afer
TGAGAGAGAGTGGGAACTTCCCAGAACATTGTATTGTGCCACGCCCAACAGAAATAACCCAGGTGGATAGCTTCAGCAAAAGGAGCTCCTCAGTTGCTCATAGAAAATCCCACCTTGGGGTTTACAAAGACTTATGGGTAGAAAAGCCACACTAAGTAATTTACTACACTGCAGTATGTAAGTATATAAGTACTTTCTTACATATAACTTGAACATGATTAATAATACTTTTTGGGACCAATGGACTTTCACTATGGCAAAAAATGAAAGTAATATCTTTCCTGTTGGTATTCTTATTATAGGATAAGATTGTTATGAAATATTTGCTCGAGATACTGTGGAACAGTAAAATATACCACCCTAAAATTCTATAATCAGAAAAAATATATTTCAAAAATAAGAGAAAATAACACACTCATCATATAAATCAAAAGCAAGGTATTTTATTGACAGCTGATATGATTTATGAGAAAAATTGAAATAGGCATAAAGATGTGACATCAAAAGGAAAGCTGGGTCTATACAAAGAAGTAAAGAATGTTGGATGTGAAAAACTAAAAATAAAATTAAATAATTTTTTCTTTTATTAATTGCTCAAAAAATAATGTCTGAATTACATTATTTTTAATGTTTTAATAATGTCTGAACCAAAAGTAGTACCAACGTATTATTCATTTATGTTGTTGTTATGTACCTTTGAGTGGTACCTGACTCATAGCGACCTCTCCTTGGGTTTCCGAGGCAGTATCACTACAGAAGTTGATTGCCCCATCTTCCTTCTGAGGAAGGCTGGTGGGTTTGAACCGCCAGCCTTCTGGTTGGCAGTCAAGCACCTTAGGCACTATGCTACCAGAACTAGAATATGTAAAAGTAAAACACAACAAAAATATATCAAAGGATAATTGGGAAAAATTGGCAATATAGTTGTATAAATCCCTTACATTACAAATGAAATGGTGTGATAGTATTTGAAGGTAGATGTCAATTAAATAATTTATTGTAATATATTTTAAGTCTTAAGTCAACCATTAAAAACATTTTTAAGAGCAGTATGAAGTATAAGCCAATAGGGAGATAAAATGGAAGATTTTAAAAAAGCCATTTGCACAAATAAAAGTAGAAAACAAAAATGAAAATGAAACAGAAGTGAAGAAAATAGAAATAAAACCTAACAAGAGGGTAAATTTTAATCCAACTATATCAATAATTACATCCAATAAAAATTATTTAAAAGAGAGATTATATGACAGCATGAAAAAACAACATTCTCTATTAGAAACATTCTTTTTTCCCTTAAACTCTTGTCTTCGCCTCTGCTGTCCACCTTATCTGACAAAATAGCTCAGACCAGTCAGTAACACAACAGGTATTGGAGTGGATATGTTGTTGTTGTTATGTGCCGTTGAGTCGGCCCCGACTCATAGCGACCCCTCCTTGGGTTTCCGAGGCAGTATCACTAGGGAAGTAGGATTGCCCAACCTTCCTTCCGAGGAGTGGCTGGTGGGTTTGAACCGCCAGCCATCTGGTTAGCAGGCAAGTGTCTTAGCCACTATGCTACCAGAGGATATAGTGGCCTGGAAAATGTAAGAGGATGAAGAGTTAAGTAAACTCAGAAACTCTGGTTGCCAAAACCGGTGAAGGGCTGCAGGAATGAATGTCTTTGTGAATCATGTCCATATAGCCCAGGGCAGTAGGGCTGCTGCTCAGGGACTGATCCTAAAGGTTTGCACCAGATTCCCTTTGATCCCTGAAGGAAATCAAGAAAGATGATCTTTGGCTTGGACTGAGTGGAGCTGAAGACAACACGTGGCTATCATCTGCCTTATGATTATGGCACTTTCGCATTAGAGTAGGGTTCTTTGAGGGCAGAAATTGTGGTAACTCTATCAAGGAATTCCCTATGGCCCCCTTGTACACAGTAGGTCCTCCACATATGCCAGTTGAAATGACCCAGAAACACAGGCCAAGCAGAGTGCCAATACAAAAGAAAGGTAATATGGTAGGAATACAGATAAAACAAGTGAATGTAACAATATCATAGTGCTAGAATGCAAATACATCCAATCAGAGTGCACAGAGTCCAACCAGAGGGTTGGGTGAGGGATAAGTGACAACCTCAGTCCCTATAAAAAGACATTGAAAAGGCCAACCAAACAATGAAGTCCTTTTTCTACAGTCATGTTCTGTCTTTTTTTTATATATTTTCCCCTAACTCCACCTTCTCCTTTCCCTCCAATTCCTGGTAATTACTATATACTTTTTTCCTTACTCATTTGACTGTTTTGACTATTTCATTTAAGAGAGATTATACAATATTAGCCCTTTTATATTTGACTTATTTTTTTCAGCATAAAGTTTTCAAGATTCATCTATATGGTAGCATGTATTAAGACTTCACTTCTCTTATAAATAGAGTGACATTTTATTGTATGCTGTTGTTGTTGTTGTTGTTATGTGCCATCAAGCCGGCCCCAACTCATAGTGACCCCTCCTTGGGTTTCCAAGGCAGTATCACTATGGAAGTAGATTGCCCCATATTCCTTCTGAGGAGTAGATGATGGGTTTGAACTGCCAGCCTTCTGGTTAACAGTCAAGTGCCTTAGTCACTATGCTACCAGAGTTCCTTTTCATTGTATGTATACACTACTTATTTGTAATCTATTCTTATGTATGTTTCCATCTGTTGGCTGTTGTGAATAATGCTATTATGTATTTTTATATATCTGTTTGAGTTCTGGTTTCAATTTTTTAAATTATATACCTAGGATGTAATTGCTTGGCCACAAAGTAAGTAATTCTGTGTTTCTTTCTTTTCTTTTTTTATTTTTTTGAGAACCTTACAGTTTTCCACAACAGCTGCATTATTTTGACATCTGCACCAGCAATGGGTGAATGTTCTAATTCCTCCACATCCTCCTTAACACCTATTGTTTTCCACCTTTTTTTTGATAGTAGCAATTCTATTAGTTGTAAAGGAATGTCTCATTGTGGTTTTGATTTGTATTTTCCTAAAAAAGACATGGTTACACAAATCACCTTATTTATTCAATCTATGCTGAACAAATAACCTGGGAAGCTGGGCTATATAAAGAAGAATGTGTCATTAGGATTAGAGGATTGCAACCTGTAAAGTGCAGATGATACAACTTTGTACATCAACTAAATGTGACTGACCCAAGTTATGGTTCTTTCAATTGCCTCAAATTCCTGATAAAGCTGGACAATGAGAAAGGAAGATAGAGAAAGTATCAATGTATTTGATTTGTGGTGTTTCTGAAGAATAATGAGTATATATATCATGGACTACCAAAAAAGAAGAACATTAATCTTAAAAGAAATACAGATTGTTCCTTAGAAGCAGAGATGTATGTAATATGATGTATGGGTCAAACAAACTTCATTATTTTTGTATGTGGTGATCCATTTCCCCAGCACCATTTTTAGAAGACACTAAGATGGGGCAATCTACTTCAGTAGTGATACTGCCTTGGAAACCCAAGGAGGGGTTGCTATGAGTCAGGTCAGACTTGACGGCACATAACAACAACATTCTGACATAGTGCCTAAGGCATTTGACTGCTAACCAGAAGGCTAGTGATTCAAATCCACCAGCCACTCCTCAGGAGGAAGATGAGGCAATCTACTTCTGTAGAGATATGGCCTCGGAAACCCAAGGAGAGGTTGCTAAGAGTCATATCAACCCGATGGCAGTGAGGTTTTTTTTTTTTTTTTTTTTAATTCTTTCCCTATTGACTAGATTTGGCACTCTTGTTAAAAATTAATTGGCTACAGACTGATGTGTTTATATCGAAACTCTAAATTCTATGCCTTTGGTCTATATGTCTGTCCTTAAGACCGTTTTGGTTACTGTAACCTTATAGCATATTTTGAAATCAGGAAGTGTAAATCTTCCTTTGTTCTTCATTTTAAAGACTGTTTTGGATATTTAGGAACTTTTGTAATTCTGTATAAATTTGAGAACTGCTTATTCATTTCTGCAACCTCATTTTTAGTATACATACAAACATAGTTTACAAGAAAAGGGATGATATTACCATGAAAAAATAACCAAAATAAAGCTATATTAATATCAGAAAGAGTAGACTGTAGAACAAAAAATATTAGGAAGCACAAAGAAAGAGACATAACATACTGATAAAGGGGTCAATTCTCCAAGAAAAAATAATAGTCCTTAATGTGTAAAAACATGAAGTAAAGACTGATAAAAATGACAAATTCAAAACTGCAATTATGGAAAAAGTAGACAGAAAATCAATGACGATATTAAAAAATAGAAAAATAATATCAGTTAACTAGAACTATATGACATATATTGAATATAAGACTGCAAATCAATAAAAAAATACATTTTACTTTCACATTTGACATTCACTAATACAATAGTCAATATTCTAAACCCAAAATGCAACCTTAACATTTTGAAATAATTAAAATTATGCTTTGAAGTTACCTCTTTGAAGTTACCCCAGACAATGATCATTCAGAATATTTTTTTTAAAGACCATGCCAGTGTGCCATCTTTTGCTTGCCAAGAGGTTGCATGTGTGAAGGCACACTTTCATCCTTCATGCATATTATTGTACAACCTTATTTTTTTTTGCTTTTACAGGACATGAAGGCCAGCTAGGGATGAGGGACTGTGTTTTTGGTCTCTTCTCATTTCTTCCTGGCTATTCTCACATTCATGTGTATGTACAAAGCTATGTGGATTCCAGGGAACCTATAGGAGATTTTCCAAGTTTTCTATCATCTAGTTCTTCAGGTCTTTATTTTCAACTTTTCACCAGACTTTCCTCTGCCACCTCTGAAAACATAGCCTTATGCAATTAGAGTAGTATAAGATTTTTTTTTTTTTTTTTGGTTTATTTGTTTGTTTTTTAATAAATATTTATTTATTTATTTATTTTGGTAATGCCCTAGGGATTTTTTTCTCCTGAAATGATATCTAAGTAATATATGAACACAGTACCCTGACAAGATTTCCAGATTCTCACAGCTACCACGTCAGCAAGTTGAGGAGGAACCAAACACCCTAATCCATCATCATTGAATCAATTACACCTTATAATAATCCTATAGGACAGGGTTGAATTCCTCCCATAGGCTTTTCAACATTTAATAGAGTGGCTTGTGGGTTTGAACTCCTGAACCTTTGGGTTATCAGCTGTATGTATGCTCTAACCACTGGTCACCAGAGCTCTTTTAGGGAGGAAAGAATAGGAATAGGCCTAATATAAAACATGCAGACCCTTCTATCTTATCAAGGATTAGTAGTTTCTCTTGGATAGACAATGTGCCACTTATTTTATGGTTTGGGTTAATTATCAGAGTTCTGAAATTGTCAATTTTAGTTACATTGCCCCTGACTGAGAGCCAATTCTGCATCATACTAACTATATGACAGAATACAGCTACCCCATAGGAACTTTTAAGGCTAAAACCTTTACAAAAGGAGACTGTCACATCTTTTTACTGCAGAGTGGGTGAGTAGTTTTAAATGGCTGACCTTTTGGTAGCCAAGTGCTTTCATCACTGTGCCACTAGTACTCCTCTTAGTTACATTACCAGTTGTTTTTTTCCAAAGTTTTGTTTACCAAGTTCTCAATCTACCATAAATTAATTACTAGGGAGGTTTTGAGTGTCAGATCTCTAAAACATATTTGGATCCTCATAATTGGCTTCCTAGGAAGTAACTGTGAAAGCTTTGCTTCTCACCAAATGGACAGCCTTTCCAAAGCTGTGTGGAATTGCTATCTGAGAGGAGTTCCAGGTTAGGGCTTTACCTTTCCTACCTGACAGGTTTGGGTATATGCCATCAATTGTGTGTTTCCATTCTTATCTATTCAAGTGTTAACTGCTCCATAGTGTTCTGAAGGGAAGTATGGCAGTTTTCTTGTCTTTTTTTTTTACACTACCAAAACATGAAGAAATAAATGCAAAGTTGTTAGAGAGAAATATACATCATCAAGAGATGTAGCCCTTGATTTCCATTTTTCACATCAAAGATGTATTCATTCCATCTCCTGTATATGGTTCTACTATCCATTTGGTTGCTAAAGCCAGAAAGCTTATAGTTGTTTCTTCTCTTTTCTCCATCTCATCCACATCAAGTCCTTTAGATTTCACCTAAGTCTAAAGACAATTAACTTACTCGAAAATGCTGTTATTTATTTTAGATTCCTAAATTTTCTCTTTATGGTCTCCCTACTTCCAGTCTTTCTGCTTCTTTACAATAGATTTGGCACAGAGAAGACAGAATAATTTTTCTTTTAATGTAACAGATCATATCACCTCCTACTGAGAAAAAAAAAAAATAATGACTACCTATTTTATATGTTGTTGTTGTTGTTGTTGTTGTTATGTGCCGTTGAGTTGGACCCGACTCCTAGTGACCCCTCCTTGAGTTTCTGAAGCAGTATCACTCGGAAGTAGATTGCCCCATCTTCCTTCTGAGGAGTGGCTGGTGGGTTTTAACCACCAGCCTTCTAGTTAGCAGTAAAGTGCCTTATCTATCTATCTATCTGTCTTTACCACCTATTTGTTATCTAGTTATCTATTATCTATTAATCTATCATCTACCTATATCTATCTGTCATCTATATATCTATTATCTCTATCTATCATCTATCTATCTATCTATCTAGCTAGCTAGCTAGCCACACCTTTACATTTCACATTTGTGAAATACCAGTGCATGCATTGTTTATTTTTAAAATTGTTGGTTGGTTGATTATTTTTTTCAGAAACCACTCAACAACCTTAAAATCATTTTATATATTTGAGAAACACTGCATGAACAGTAAGTAGACTTAATCATGAGATTCATGGAATATTGAAGAATGTGCACCTGCCTGATATCAACTATACTGCCTCCTATACCCCTTTTAACCAAGTACCTTTTTTTTTTTATTCTTTAATGAATTTCATCACACAGGATGGAGCAGATGAGCAGTCTGTTGCCTTCCAGAAGTAAAATTCATGTAATTTTTCTGAGAGAGATGTATATATAGATGCAGATACATACATACATTAAAAAATAGATAATAATTATGTGATCAAAAATACTCCTAAGTTTATTTCCATTATGATTAAATGTTCAGATGGAAATGCAAAACTTAAATGGCTTAGGATGTTTGATTTGCTTAATATTAAGTCTGAATGAATGTTTCCAAATAGCTTTGAGTAAATTATATTTTCCAAGTAATGGCCTCCTAATACATTAAATATTTTTATCCCAATACTTAATATTCATTAAGAGTTCTTGCTAAATAAATATGTTATTTTCATATCCTGCCCTTTCACTGAGTCACTGCAGCTCACAATGATTCTTTCCTCACCTTGCTCCATGCCTCCTTCCTTTCTTCTCTCCTTTCCCCCTCCTTTATCTTCCTCCCCTCTTCCTCTTCCTCCTCCTCTTTCTTCTTTTTTATATTTGCTTTATCTGGCTGTTATTTAATTAATTTATTTATTTGCAGAATTTGTGGATTTAAACTAATCTTAGCAGTGACTACACACTACTATTATGTAAGGTCAGTCATACTAGGTTTATAACATTCTTTACAAAAATTGATATTCAATAGACTAGAAGTAGAATAAAGGTCTCATACAGATCAAAAACTGTGTGAAAAATTAATAATTACCAGACTTAAACATGTGAATTAATCTTTAAAAAAAACTAATGAATTTTCTCAGACATACTAGAGTAGTATGTCATTTGATGAGACTGAAAACATATGTCTATTATGTGAATCTAGGGTAAACATCCAATTGTTCCTGTATAAATTTGTCTGAAGTGCATCTTAATGTAATTAGTCACTTGTGAATAGATTTCAGTAGGATTCTGAACTGCTTTTAGGAAGTACCAAAAGACATTCTATTTTTTTTAAATAAATTTATAATATTGCTTACAAAAGTTGTTCTTTTAAATTCCTAAACTGTATGTCATTAAAATCCTTGGTGTTTTCCTGGAATCATCTTATTTCTAGAGGGATTGCCATTGATTTGGTTCTGACTGCTAATAATCCCATGTGTGTCAGAGTAGAACTTTGCTCCATAGGGGTTTCAAGACTCTGACTTTTAGAAGCAGGTCTCCAGGTTTTTTTTTTTTGAGCAAACTCTGGGTGGATTTGAACTTCCAGTTAGTATCCCAGTGCTTAACCTTTTGCGTATCACCCAAGACTCCCTCCCTCTCTCTCTCTCTCTCCCCATTGTTGTTGTTATTTGCCATCGAGTCGGCCCCAACTCATAGCGACCCCTCCTTGGGTTTCCGAGGCAGTATCACTACGGAAGTAGGATTGCCCAACCTTCCTTCCGAGGAGTGGCTGGTGGATTTGAACAGCCAGCCTTCTGGTTATGATAGATATCAGAATCAAATAATACAGCAAAAGAATGTGGATCCTGTGGTTCTTAGAAAACAGTCTCTCCGGGATGGCCTGTACGTGTTAGGCAATAGATGTTGTAATCATGATTAATTGGTAGCCAATTAGCAAAGGATCTCCAATACACTGAAGTACAGGTTTCAGCTCAACATGTTATACAAATTGAAAACTTTCTCTTTTTTTTGTCTTTAGTGTATCTAGTAAAATAACTTCTTATGCCTGTCTAAAAGCATTAAGTAGCTTCAAGGGTACAAAAGCAAGTTATAACCCTATCAGTAGAACACTGGTGCATTTCAAAATCTTTATCTTGTTAAATAAATTCTGCTATTTCCTTGCTCTTTCAATGAAAATAGTGTTATAACGACTATCCCACCATTTTGGACCCTCTAAGCATGTAAATGTATATGGCTTTCTTAGTAATAGAAATTTCAAAATTTTGCTTTGGACTTGGACAAAAGGAGAGACTATTTCTCCTATCACTGAAATAACTTTCAATGTAAAGAAGATAAAAAATTAACAGAGTCTTTTATAAAGATAATAGAAACATACTAACATGTCGAGAGTTTTACCTCAATGTGCCCCATGTATGAAGTAATTAATACTGCATCCAGGCAGCTCTTTGAATTGTGGATTTTAAGACTAGAGCTCTTTATTACCTTGTGCAGGATGGGTCAGTGATTCTGTCCCTAACATACTACAAAAATTCGCCAGGGTGGGGAGAAGGCCATGATGGTCAACTTCTGGGGAAAAAAAAAAAGAGCTTTGAAAGCCTTATGAATTACAATAAAACACTGATACTGATGCTAGAAGATGAGCCTTTCAGCTTGGAAAGAAAGCAAAATACAACTGGGGAAGGATATCATGCTTGGTAAAGTAGAGGGTCAGAAAAAAGAGGAAGACCCTCAACTACCTGGAGTGACACAGAGGCTGCAATGATAAGCTCAACATAGCAACAGTTTGGGATGGCACAGGATCAGGCAGTGTTTTATTCTATTGTATGCTGCTCTAAGTCAGAACAAGCCTGACAGCACTTTACACCATTCACCAGGGTTAATTCCCATCAGAATTCTTGTGCCTCTGATACTAATTACTTGATTACAGCCTTGACTAAAAATTAATCCTTACACATGTTCATCATAGCCTAGCCAAAATTTATTATTAACTTAGCTTTTGATTCTATAGATTTAAACACATCCTACACTTTAAAGAGAAGAGCTAACAGAAGAAAATCATGAAGTTATTTTTTAGAGGAAAAATGGAAAAAAAAGAAAGTTATTATTTATAACTTAGTCTTTATTAGTAGAAAATTGCTAAAAAAACTGTGTACATATTATAGATATTGTTTAGTAACATGAATAAAGTTTTCATGAAATATGCATATTAGTGTGAATGTATCAAAAGACCTTTGAAAAATCTTGCCCTTGAAAGCCTGAGTTGTTCTTAACCATTTGCCACATTATAATCCACATTTTATGTGAAAAAGGTGGTCTTTATGGTGTCACAGTGGTTAAGTGGTTGGTTGCTAACCAAAGTGTTGGCAGTTTGAACCCACCAGCCCCTCTGAGGGAGAAAGAGATGGCAGTCTTCTCCTTTAAAGATTAAGCGTTGGAAACCCTATAGGACAGTCCTGTAAGGTGGCAATGACTTGGAATCAAATTGACAGCAATGGGTTTTATAATTTAATATAAATGTTTCTATAGCCTAGTACTGCAATATGGGGCAGAGGCTCTACATGTTTCTAATTACATCTTTTTTATTAAATACCAAAGATGCATTAGCTCAAATTTAATCTCTAGTCATGGTAAAACAAACAAAATAATATTTAGTAAGCCAGGAATAATTTGACATAACATCAGTGATAATAACAGACAAAATTATATTTTTCATTAGTACCTACAATCATGGGTTGCTATGTATTATTCTGAGGCTTATTTTTGCACTTTTTTTCAATATTTTATTGTTTTTTACGTGAAGGATTACACATTGAGTTAGGTTCCATTTAATAATTTTTATACTGATTATACGATGGCTTTGGCTATGATTTGTACAGTGTGTCAACATTCACATCATTTCCATTCTGTTTGTTCTCTTTCCATTGATCCAAATTCCCTTCTCCTTCTTGCCTTCTCTTCTTTGTTTCTAGATAAATGCTGACTGTTTGGTTTCATATACTTAATTATTAAAGGGACACACTACTCACCAAACCCAAACCAAACTCACTGCCATCAAGTGCCTTCTGACTCACAGTAACTCCCACAGGGTTTTCAAAGCTCTAAATCTTTAAATAAGACTGCCTCACCTTTTTCCTGTGCAATGTCTAGTGGGTTCAAACCACTGACCTTTGGGTCAGCAGCCAAATGCCTTAACCACTGCACCAGTGAGCACCACACATTACTCATAAGTAAAATTATTTATATTATAATCCAGTTTATTTTTGGCTTAAAGATGACTTCCAAGAGTGGTTTTAAGGATATCTTAGAGCAATCATTTCAGAGTTTCTTCCAGTCTCAATCAGTCCAGTAAGTCTGATCTTTTTATGAATTTGTGTTTTGTTCTACATTTCTTTCTAACTGAGAGCTTCTATTGTGTTCCTGGTCAGAATGGTCAATAGTGGTAGCTGGGCACCATCTACTTCTTCTGAACTCATATTAGGATAGGTTTGTGTGGTTTGTTAGTCCTATGGATTCATTTCTTCCTTGATTCTTTGGTTTCCTAGATGACTAGAGACCCATACTTGCATATGAGATGGGTGCTCAGAAGCTTTTAAGACCCCGGCACTACTCACCAAACTAGGGTGTAGAACATTAACTTTAAGAACTATGTTATGCCAATTGACTAAGTTGTCCCATAAGATTATGGCCCTAATTTCTTCAATAAAATATACCAATTCAGTGAGTTGTTTGGATATGTCTAAGAAGTCTCCATACCCTCTCTGTGCTTCAATATATCTATTAATTTATATGTAGCACACACAAATATGTATTTACATATTCCTTAAAATCCACCTGAACCTACACATTATGCACTCGTATATGCCTTCCTATAGACATATATGTATACACTTCTATCCAGGTAAGGAGCTCTGGTCACCTAATGTCTAAGGCATTTGATTGGTAAAAAGAAAGTGGGCAGTTCTAAACCCATCAGACCCTCCACGGAAGGAAGACAGGGCAATCTACTTCCATAAAAATTTATCACCTCAGAAACCCAACAGGGGTCGCTGTGAGTCAGAATCAACTCAATGGCAATACTTTTTCTATCTATGTAACCACATACATATTTTTTAGTTGCTATTGCTGCTGTTGCTAAATTAAGTATGTTGTACCAAACCAAATCAAACTCATTGCCGTAGAGTCAGATCTGACTCACAGTGATCCTTCCTTGGGTTTCTGAGGAATTATGACTACAGAAGTAGATTGTCCAGTCTCCCTTCTGAGAAGCATTATATTATTTACTAAAATTGTTCTTTTTCTTGTTTAATTCTTAGTATCTTCATTTAATTATGTGGAGTTGTGCAAACTTCACTTTGATTTGGTGTTTTCTTATCCATCACCCAAAATAGCAACTATCTATTGTTTAGAAAGCAATTCACCCTACCTTCCATCCCTGGTAACCATCAAAGAAAGTTTCTTTCTATGTGTATGTCTATTCCTAAATTTTTGTAATAGTGGAACTATATAATAGTTGGCTTTTTGTGATTGATTTCTTTTACTTAGTAAAATCTGTCCTCCAGATTGATCCATAGGAGCTCTGGTGGCATAGTTTTAAGATTCATCCATGTATAAGATATTTTTCAGGCTTCTCATTATTTTTTTTCAAGTACTATAGAAGACTGTTTTTCACTGCTATTCATAAGGTTTTTTTGATGAAGACAATTCAAAAACAATTGCAGCAGTCTATTGACAGGTAACTTCCAAAAATGCAAGATGGATTCAGAAAAGAATGTAGAACAAAGAATATCATTGCTGATGTCAGGTGAATCATAGCGAAAAACAAAGAATACCAGAAAGATGTGTACCTGTGTTTTATTGACTATACAAAGGCATTCACCTATGTCAATCATAACAAATTATGAATAATATTGTGAAGAATGGGAATTCCAAACATTTAATTGGCTCATAAAGAAACCGTACATACATCAAGAGGCTGTCATTTGCATGGTTTAAATCAGGAAGGGTGTACATCTGTGTTGTATCTGTTTACCATACTTATTCAATCGATATGCTGATCAAATAACGATAATGTGTATTATATGAGGAGCACAGTATCAATTGGGTTTAGAGGAACAACCTGGAATACGCAGATAACACAACCTTACTTGCTGAAACTGAAGATATCTTGAAGCACTTACCGATGAAGATCAAAGACTACAGTATCCAGTATGGAGTGCACCTCAGTATAAAGAAAAAAAAAATCCTCACAACTGGGCCAATAAGCAACATTGTGATAAACAAAGAAAATATTGAGGTTGTCACAGATGTTATTTCACTCGGATCCAGTCAACACCCATGGAAGCAGCAGTCAGGAAATCAGACATCATATTGCACTCAGCAAATCTGTTACAAAAAAACCTTTTTAAACTGTTAATAAGCAAGGATGTCACTTTAAAGACTAAGGTGCAATTGACCCAAGCCATGATATTTTCAACTGCCTCATATGCATCTGAAAGTTGGACAATGAATAAGAGGCCAAAGAAGAGTTGATGACTTTGAATTTTGGTGTTGGCAAATATTATTGAAAATAACCATGAGAATGACCAAATCTGCCTTGGAGGAAGTGCAGTCTGAAGGCTTCTTGGGATTGACAACTACCTTCTTTGGTTAAGTTGTCAGAAGAGACCATTCCTTGGGGAAACATATCATTCTTGATAAAGTAGAGGGTCAGCAAAGAAGATGACCCTCAATGAGATGAATTGACACCATCACTGCAATGATGGCTCAAGTATACCAAGAATTGAGAGAATGGCACAGGACCAGGCAGTATTTTATTCTGTTGTACATAGGGTCACAGTGAGTTGGACTCAACAACACCTAACAACAACTACAAAGTTATTTTTTAGAGTTGCATATGATTTCATAAGGAGCTTTGGTGATGTAGATTTGACTGCTAACCAGAAGTTTGGCAGTTCAAACACACCAGCCACTCCACAGAAGGAAGATGTGACAATCTACTTCTTTAAAGATTTATAACCTTGGAAACCCAATGGGGGTAACTATGAGTCAGAATTGACTCGAAGACAGTGAGTTTGGCTTGTTTTCTTTTTATAGTATTTCATTGTAAGAATGTTTCACAATTTGCTTATCTACCCCTCTGTAGATGAACACTTAGGTTACTATCATTTTGCTATTGTAAATGATGCTACAATGAACATTGTTGTGCATATGCCTATTCATGTCACTGCTCTTGTATTCCTTGGATATACAATAGTGAGATTTCTAGATTAAAATATTTCTATTTCTAGCCTTTTGCATTAAGTGCCATAACATTTTCCATAGTGATTGTACTATTTTACTGTATAAGCAGCAGTGAATAAGAGTTCCGATACACCAATAACCTCTCCAGAATTCATTGTTTTTTTCTCTCCTTTTCTTTCTTTCTTTTTTTCAATCATTGCCATTTACCCGGGGGTGAGATGATATCTCATCGTAGTCTTTATTTCCATCTCACTAATAGCTCTAGAGGTGTCATGGTTGGGGCATTTGGCTGCTAACCAAAAGGTCAGTAGTTGAAACCCACCAGCTGCTCCATGAAAGAAAGATGAGGCAGTCTGTTTTCGTAAAGATTTATGGGCTTGGAAACCCTGTAGGGCAGTTCTACTATGTCCTACAGAGTCTTTATGTGTTATAATTGGCTCCATGGCAGTGGATTTGGTGATAATGGCTAATAATTCTGAGCATCTTGCCATGTATTATTATCCATCAGAAAGTCCTATTTGGTGAAGTGTCTGTCATGTCCTTTGCCAATTTTTAAATTGGCTTCTTCCTCTTTTTGTTGTTGAGTTGTTGATGTTTTCTATATAATTTAAAGATTAGATTCTTGTAAGACAGGGCATTATGAAAAATTTTTTTCCAGTCAGCAGGTCTTTACACTTTTTTGGTAGTCTTTTGAAGAGCATAACTATTTAATTTTAGGAGCTTCCAATTATCTAAACTATTTTCTGTTTGTGAATTACTAGCTGTATTTAATAGAATATTTATGCTAAAACTTAAGTCTCTTATATTATTTTTTCCTATATTATATTGTAGATACATTACAGTTTTGGCTTTAACTTTTAAATCTTTGATCCATTTTCAGTTACTTTCTGTGAATAGTGCGAGGAATTAATCCTATTTTATTTTCTATAAACAGATTGCCAGTTTTGCCAGAACACTTTTTAGAAAGAGTGTTTCTTCCCCATTGAATATACTTTGACCGTTTGTCAAAGATCAGCTGGGTGGGTTTACCTCTGGGTTCTTGTGATGTTATTAAGGGTCTGTGTCAATTTGGCTGGGTTATAATTCTCAGTGGTTTAGCAGTTATGATGTTGTTATCCTACATGATGAGACTGCCTTCTTCCAACTTATCTGGGCATCCTGGCAAACCTCTCCGGGTGTCTGCTCTATCTGTATCCTGCATCTCACTCATCATCACTAGACTTGAACCATTGGCCTATTGTATTGCCTACCAATCTTGGGATTCTTGTCTTCACAGCCTGTGCACCTACAGCCTATCATTTTACCTGCCAATCTTGGATACTCCAGCCTAAGAAGCTAGCAGCCTGTTATATTGCCTGCAGACCTGGGGGTCATCACCCCTGCAGGTACATGAGCCAGGAGAAACCTGACATCTGATCCCCTGACTTGGAACTTGCCAGCCTCCTGAGCCATTTCCTTGAGATCAATTTCTCTCTCTCTCCCTTTCTCCTTCTCTCTCTCCTTCCCTCTCTCCCTCATGCCCCCTCCCCTCCTCCCTCCCTCCTTCCTTCTCTCTCTCTCTGTCTCTGTGTATATATATATATTTTTCCCTATCCCTGGTTTTATTTAGAGAATTCAGCACAAGAGAGAGATCAATTCTGTTCCATTGATCTGTGTGTTTGTCATTAAACCATCACCAGGCTATTTTGAATCCTGTGACTATAGAGTAAGTTTTACAATTGGGGGTGTGAGTGTTTTTTCCTTCAATATTGGTTTACATATTCAGTGTCTTTTTCCTTACCAAATGAAGTTGGAGATTAGTTTTTCCATTTCATGAAAGTACATTTTTCAGACTTGGATAGGGATTGCATTATATCAGTAGGTCACTTTTGGTAGTAATGACATTTTCACAAGGTTTCTCTTTTAATTTCTTGTAGTTGTGTTTTATAATTTTCCTTGTATAATTCTTTTACATGCCTGTTTGGGTTTTCCTAGGCATTTTTTTCCCTTTGGGGGTATTTTGAATGGGATAGATTTCTTGATTTCCTTTTCAGAATCCTCCTTGTTAATGTTGTTGTTGTTGTTAAATGCCGTAATATCTGATTCACAGAATGACCACTGCCTGGTCCTGCGCCAGCCTCACAATCCTTGGTATACCTGAGCCCATTGTTGCAGTCACTGTGTCAATCCACCATGCTGAGGGCCTTCCCCTTCTTCACTGACCCTCCACTTTACCAAGCATGATATTATTCTCCTTCAGACAACATGACCAAAGTAGGCGAGACAAAGTCTGGCCACTCTTGCTTCCAAGGAGCACTCCAGTTTCACTTCTTCCAGGACAGATTTTTTAGTCCTTTTAGTAGACCATGGTACCCTTACCTTTCTTCTCCAACACCACAACTCAAAAGCATCAACTCTTCTTTTGTCCCTTGTTAGTGCAGAGAAACCCAAATGATTTGTGTGTGTATGTGTGTGTGTGCTGATCAACTTTGGTGAGGGCTTTTATCAGGAAAGGCTGTGAGATTTTATCAAATGGCTTTTCTGAATCAATTGAGATGTTCATCTATTTTCCTTTATTTTATTT
>NW_006922208.1:1263832-1264896 GCF_000298275.1 Orycteropus afer afer
GTATGGATTGATTTTATAATGTTGAAGCATCCTTGCATCCCTGGTATGAATCCTACTTGATCATGATGTACGGGTAGTCCTCCCGTTATGATTATTTGAGTTATGAATAACTCCTACTTCTCCTTTATTGGTTATTTAAGTTTACCCTCACTTTTAAAGTATTGAACTAATCCCTACTCACAACAATTTCTTCATACCAATCGCCTTAACATGATGCATGTGCATTCATAATCTTAGGACTGCCTGTATTATTTATTTTGATATGCTGTTGAATTCTGATGGCTAGAATTTTGTAGAATTTTTGCATGTATGTTCATGAGGGATATTGGTCTGTCATGTTCTTTTTTGGTAGTGTGTTTGCCTGGCTTTGGTATCAGGGTAATTCTGCCTTCAAATAATGAATTAAGGAATATTTCTCCATATTTCTCTATGATATGCAATAGTAAATTGGAATTAGTGTCAACTCTTCTCTGAACGTTTGGTAGAATTCACCAGTGAAGCCGTCTCTGCCAGTAATTTTTGTTTGTTTGTTTGTTTGTTTGTTTGTTTTAATTTAATAACCATTTCATTTCTTTCTTTTGTTAAATTGTTTGTTGAAAATTTCTACTTCTTTTTGTGTTAGTTTATGTAGGCAGTATATTTCTAGAAATCTGTCCAATTTGTCCAGGCTTTCCTGGAGTTCAATTTTTGATACTATTCTGTTGTGCTCCTTTTGATCTCAGTTGGTTTTATTGTACTGTCACCCATTTCCTTTCTTATTTTGGATATGCATCATTTCCTCTCTTATTTTGGATATGCATCTTCTTTGTTAATTTTGCCAGGGAATTGTCAGCTTATTCATACTCTCAAAGAATCTAATTCGTCTTTTTGATTCTTTCTATTGTTTTTCTGTTTTCTATTTCATATATTTACTCTGATCTTTATTTTTTCCTTTTTGTTTTTTTCTTTTTCCCCTGGTGAATCTGAACTTCTTTGGTTGCTTCTTTTGTAATTGCTTGAATCATGGGGTTAGCAATTAATACTGGACCTTTCTTATTATTATTTGTTTATGTGTGCATTTATTG
>NW_006922208.1:1266645-1272653 GCF_000298275.1 Orycteropus afer afer
TATTATACTTTGGATGCAAATTTATAAAGGAGATTGGTTTTACATTCAACAGCTCATGCATATTTGATTTCATGGCCGCAAGTACCATCTCCACCATAAAAAAACTCTCCTCCTCTCTTCTCCCTGTGACTATCCCCTCCCTGTGCCTTTCTTATCTATGAATTCCTGTATGTCCAGCTTTCCCTCTATGTAAGTGCTGCCCTGCTGGTGTTTCATGACTGATTGATCGAAGGGGTGCATCTCCCTATATTAGGTAGGTGCATCACCCTAAGGTAGATGTTCTGCATGTAGGTCTTTCTACTGTTGGACTGAGAGCCAATCCATGTAAATGAGTCCATTTCTGGGCCCAAAGGCTAACTTGTGGTCATAGTCTCAGGGATTCTAACAGTCTCTATCTGACAAGGAATTCTGATCATTTTTGTGATTTTTGAATTTTATTCCACATTTTTTTCCTCCCACTGTATCTAGAATCTCCAGTTTTCATCCTTTTCTGAGTGATTGACATTGATAGCCAGGCACCATCTATTTCTTCTAGTCTCAGGTAGTAAAGGCTGAGGTCCCCATGGTCCATCTTATTTTTTGACTAATTGTCTCCAGATGACTTTGAATTTCTTTACTCTTTGTTGCTCCAGATGAGAGGAGACAAATAGTTGCATCATAGATGGCTGCTTGAAAGCTTTTAAAACCCCAATTGTCACTCACCAAAGTAGGTTGTAGAACAAGATTTTTATGTACTATGTTGTATCAGTTGAGCATGATGTCCCCTGAGACTATGGTCTTGAATCTACATGCCTGGTAATTCTCCCTTTCAAGGTGCTTGGTTTTCTCTGAGAAGTTACCCCAACCTTTGTCTTCTGTTGCTTCTGTAATGTATATGGCTAATTTGTAGCATAAGTGCATATGTAAGATTATTTTCAGCCAAATCTATCCTTGCTCTAGGTTTCTAATTATTTATTTATTTTGTCATTTTGTTCTTGTATTGTTTTACTGAATTCTTCTAGGATTTTATCTGTGTTTCTTGTGTTTTCCTTGATCTCTTTTATGATCCTTCATATAAGTCTTTTGAATTCCTTATTAAGTAGTTTTATTACCATCTTTTACTCAAGAAGGTTTTCTGCCCCTTTATTTTGCTCACTTGTGTGAGTAATCTTACTCTCTTTCTTCAAATGATTAGTTATTGTCTGCTGTTTCTGAGGCATTAAGGGGAGTGGTAGTGGTAGAGTAGTTTCTTCTCCTGATATTGGGTGACAAGTGTCAGGGGTTCAGAATCCCTCCACAACCCTTGTGGAACCATGGAGTGCTTCCAGGTTTGTGTTACCTGTTAGTGTGTCTTCTTGAAGTCAGGACAGTAAGTCTCCATAGACACAAATAGTGGTTTCCAAATGGATAACACAGGATTCTTGTGTGTGCACAAATTGGCATATTTGTAGATGGTGAGAAATCAAGGAGTTTAAAGCATATGCAGTCAATTTACTGGAACTGTCTGTGTGTGGAATGTGTGACATTGCAGTTAGGCAGACATTGGCTGAAGGCACTAGGTACTCCTGATCATTTTTAGGTATAGCTATCTGTATGGGACAGGTGTCATGGGTATGGCAAGCTGGTAATGAGGAGTGGGTACAGAACTCACTCTCAGCAGTTACTAGGTAATGGTTGCTTTGGGTACTTTTGCCAGTTTCCAAGAGTTTGTGTTGAAAGCATATGGGTCACTGGTATCTGTAGAGGCATATGGGAAATCTGAGCATCTGTCACTGGGGTGGGACAAAAGGGAGGAGAGGGCTTGTGCCACTGGTTGCTGAGTAGGCAGCATGGGAGTGAGTACATTTAGGTATGGGAGATGAGACAGGGCCATGACTCTGGTTTCCAATTAGTAGAGGAGCAAGATGGTTGGGAGTGGAAGCACATAAGCCTAATCACTGGGTCAGTGGAATAAGGATACATGACATGCAATCCATTGGACCGTGTGAAGCTGGCCACTGGGAGTCAATCCCTAGGGTGGTGGGTGGGAGTGCATCATGCCCAATTTGAGGGAGTGTGTAACTCCAGCTACCAGGGGAGAAGAGTAGGGAGAGATAGCAAGGAGAGAGGTTTGCCCATGCACTTCACTGGCTGTCTGTTTTGTGTCACAGAAATGCATACCACAGACTCCTGGGCAGGGGAGGCACAATGAGAGGTACACCACTATTGGCCAAGTGGGCAAGGGGAAATTCATGTCTTTTGCTACTAGGTGGGTGTAGTCAAGGACTCTCTGGTTGCTGGTCACTGGTGTTGCCACTGTGGCCCCACTTGCTGAGTGCAGCCAGTGATCAGGGCTATGCCCTAACCCAGTGTGAGCAGGGGGTTATCAGAATCCAGTGTCTTCATTCACCAGTCCATTGGCCCTTCCCTCTACAAGTGACTTCAACTCAAATGACCAAGGACCACTGCTTGTGAGTAGTTCCATCCCCACTTTATGGTTCCATTGCTGCTGTCTGGTCATCTGGATCCCTGGAGCTCTCACCTAGCTTCTACATTTTCCTTCCTTGCATCTACTTCATATTCTGCTCATCTTACTTCATTCCAGATTTCTCTACACTGTATCTATATCTCCTATTGGAGATTTTGTGAAGTTGTCTTCTACTGAGAACTCAGAAATGCTACTTGCTTTGTTTCAAGATGATCACACTGTGTTGGGTTTGCTGGGTGGACACTTATGATCCAAACATCTCATTGTTCACTGTTTTTATGCAGTTTATTCTCCATTCATTGTTTGATTTAATTCTTCATACTTCCATTTGCTTTCAAGGTTCTGAGCCTGTCATCTTTACCTGTTTCACTTGGTTTCTCATGCCTTTCCTATAGGGTGACAACATGGTATGTCTGACTAAGCCTCCATTTTACTCAGCTTCTGCATTATTTGATGTTTCAGTTGTATTGGTAAATAAATTCATCTAGAATACTAATGTAAGCCAGAAGAATCAAAGAACTTTGCACAGGGAGAAAGAGGCTTCTAAAACTCTACAAGAGCTAACTTGTATTTATATTATAAGTAGTTGCTACATGTGTTAGACTGGGTTATCTAGAGAAACATAACCTGTAAAGCTTATATATAGAGAGAAAGAGAAATTTATCATAGGAAAATGGCTCATACACTTATAGAAGCTGGCAAGTCCCAAGTTCTTGGATCAAACGTCAATCTGGAGGCTTTTTCTGACTCATGCAGCTGATGGGGCTGAGGAGCTCAAGGGTGGCTGACAGTATACTGGCTGTTGATGCCAATGAATGACGAATCCAAGATCTCTAGGCCAAATGGTGGATTGTTCGTTCCCAGAAGGTTGTAGGCAGAATACTGATCCACAGAAGAATCTCTTTCTCCAGAATGTCCATAAAAGTACTGGAAGCAGGCCACACCCCTAGGGAAACTCCTTTCAAGGGATTGGCTGCTCAAAACATATACATCTGGTCCCATCACTGGAACAACCCATGTAACAATTGCTTAAACCACACAGAATTGCGGTCCAGTCAAGTTGACACAAAGCTCTAACTATCACTGTCCACCCCTTCTTAACTTGGCAGTTGTACACATCTTCTTAACCATATATAGTCTCTAAATAAGGACAATTATAAAGTCATATTTGCCCCTAACATGATACAATAACACACATACAACCAAAACACATTAACCTTACTTTCATTTCACAGCTCATAACAAAAGGAAACAAAATTATTTTATGCACATATACAATGAAGAAATGTAACAATCATAGTCCTCATTTCTGCAACTGATCACATGGTCATAGCTGACATTAAGAACTGCCTTCTTCCACCACCCATTCTGTATTTCCCTTGCCCTCAGCAAGCACCTCAACTGGTTGTGGTTCTTTGCAGGGTGTGGTGACTCAAAACTTCATTCCTGAAGGGTCTAGGCCATTAGCAGTCATATCAGAATTGAGTTGCTGTAATTGTTCATTGACTCAAATCACAGGGCATGGTAGTACTAAAAGACATCCTAAAGAATCTCCTCTATTCCAGACATATTCTTCTTTACCTCCATTATGGAATGACAATCCAATTCCCCCCTTGGTAATAAGAATGTTTCACATCAGATAATAGAGTAATGCCCTTCTTTGTCTGTTGATCCAGAGACAGAAGGAAGCCAAAATGGCTGGGTAGCATTCTTAACTTCCAGTTCAATGCAATCAATATTGTGTCTCCAGGTGAGAGTGTTCCTCTTTTAGGGACTAACATCTCCAGACCCACAGAGCATAGGATAGCAAGGACAGGAAGCAAAAAAATTTGAGTAGGTCACTAGGGGGTAATAGTGAGTTGTACCACACTTGTTTCCACCCCTTGGTTCCTGGACTCAAGAACCCTGGCTATTAGGGTAATAGAAACATACACTGGATGCTGGTTTAGAGTATATACAGCCTCCTGGAAAACGTTGTTCCAAACTTCAAGGTATTGCCACCTAGCTGGCACCATAATTATGTTTTCAGTAGGCCATTCCATTGTTCTATCAAGCTAGCTCCTTCAGGATGATGGAGAACATGGTAAGACCAGTGAATTCCAGGAGAATAGGCACATTGCAGCACTTCATTTGCTATGAGGTAGGTCCCTTGATCTGAAACAATGCTGAGTGGGATACCATGACAGGGGATAAGGCATGCTACAAGTCCACAGATGGTAGTTTTGGCAGAAGCATTGCATTCAGGGAAGGCTAATCCATATCCAGAATAATTACCTATCTCAGTAAGAACAAAACACTGTCTTTTGCATGGTGGAATCAGTCCAATATAATCAACCTGCCACCAGGTTGCTGGCTGATCACCCCAAGGAATGGTTCCATATCATGGACTCACTGTTGTTCTCTGCTACTGGCAGATTGGGCACTGAGCAGTGGCAGTAGCCAAATCAGCCTTGGTAAGTGGGACTCCATGTTGCTGATACCATGCATAACCTCCATCCCTGCCACCATGGCCACTTTGTTCATGAGCCCATTGAGCAATGACAGGAGTAGCTGGGGAAAAAGGATGGCTTGTTTCCACTGAATGTATCATACTATCCACCTGATTGCTAAAGTCTTCCTCTGCCAAGATTACCTTTTGGTGGGCATTCACATGAGACATAAATGGCTTTATTCCTTTGGCTCATTTGAAGAGATCTATCCACATACCTCTTCTCCATACACCCTTGTCACCAATTTTCCAATCATGCTCCTTCTAAGTCCAGACTATCCAGCCAAGCATTTAGCCACAGCCCATGAATCCATATACAATTGCACATCTGGCCATTTCTTTTTCAATGCAAAGTGAACAGCTATATGCATGGCTTGAAGTTCTGCTCATTGGGAGGATTCCCCTTCACCACTGTCCTTCAAGGAAGTCCCAGAAAGGGGCTGCAGTGTTGCTGCTGTCCACTTTTGGGTGGTGCCTGCATATCATGGACAACCATCTGTAAACCAGGCATGAGTTTCCTCTTCCTAAGTCAACTGATCATAAGGAACTCCCCATGAGGCCACAGGTACAGACTGGGAGAGAGAAGGTAATGTGACTGGAGTGGAGACCATAGGCATTTGGACCACTTCCTCATGCAACTTAATTGTGCCTTCAGGTCCTGCTTGAGCACAATCTCTGATATACCACTTCCATTTAATGATGGAGTGCTGCTGTGCATGCCCAACTTTAAGACTCTGTGGGTGAGACAACACCCAGTTCATGATGGGCAACTCAGGCCTCATGACGACTTGGTGGCCCATGGTTAGGCATTCAGTCTCTACTAAAGCCCAGTTACAAGCAAGCCAAAAGTTGTATCTCAAAAGGAGAGTTGTTGTTGTTATTTGCTGTCAAGTTGGACCCAACTCAAAGCAACCCCTCCTTGGGTTCCAAGGCAGTATCACTACGGAAGTAGATTGCCTCATCTTCCTTCCAAGGAAAAGCCTTGAGCCCCAGGCTTACAGGTGAGGAGAGACAATGCAGGGACACCAGAGGAGCAGGCCGGAAGAGCAGGGAAGGGGATAAAAGCCTTGAACC